>NC_064622.1:41175130-41478161 GCF_023898315.1 Schistocerca nitens
TGGAATCGTCGTCCTGGCGCAATGCTTGGGTTACGCAGTCGGTTGGTATTAGATGCGTACGCTGGCCATACAACACCTGCAGTTAAACGAAAATTAGAGGAAAGCAAAACGGACTTGGCAGTAATTCCTGGCGGGATGACGTCAATTCTGCAACCACTTGACGTCTGTTTGAATAAACCATTTAAGGACAAGATTAAACGCATGTACACAGACTGGCTTTCGAAAAGCGACAGACAACTGACACCAACAGGACGTGTAAAACGCGCAAGTTAGTCGCAAGTGTGCCAGTGGATTTATGATGCATGGAAGTGTGTTCCAAATCAGACTGTGCAACAAGCATTTAAAAAGTGTTCGATATCCAATGCACTAGATGGTACGGAGGACGATGCTCTGTATGAAGAAATGAGCAACAAAGAATCGAGTGATAGTGATTCAGAATCATGACATAGTTTAAACATATCGTATAAGATGTATTACAAACCTAATAAAATTTTGTTTTAAATTTCAGCGTTTAATTTCTAAGTTATTTTCATTCTTATTTTAGAAGTGTTGCTACTCTGCATTGCACTGGATAGAAAAGCGTGGAGAGCGGCATCAAACCAGCCTACGGACTGAAGACAACAACACACTCTGCAGTTGAAGTCATCACTAAAAATCTACTACGAAAATCCGGCTGGCAAGACTGTTTGGGATGTATGTCAATATGGCCAACTCTACATTCTGAATTTTTTCCTACCTGTGACAAGAGATGGTTGCTAATGGGAACTTTTATGAATCGTGAATCACATGCAGTATTCTCTTCACCATAAGAATAATACGAATGTAAGCATTATGCCATGTATTCTTTCGTGTTTGCTGCTATTTCATTTAAATCCTGTCTGCCTAATACACAGCGAAACTAGAGTGAGACAACAGCAAACGCGAAAGAATATACATATCATATCATGTCATATTTATATTCATATTATTCTCATGCGGAATAGTGATAGTCAGAAATGAAGCACGGCAACTGACTAGATTTTTGAATCTAAGATGACTAATTTCTGTGTAGAATGTAATGTACTAAAGAGGCGTCTGCAAAGATTTTCAAACGGAGAATAATTTTGGCTAAATTCTCGTTCACAACATTGTCTATCATACGCAGTCTATTATTTGGTTCTTTTTGTTCTTTATCAAAGAAAGCAGTAGTGTAAGTAACAACAAGTAGCAGTCTCTTGCCATTGTTTCGCTAATGAGAGAATTCCTCTCCTTTTTTTTATTTTAAGCGGCGGTTGCGCGCACAAGAGCAAGCCATGCCGCGAGCGGCGACTGGTCGTAAACACTCATCGTCAGAATGCAACAAACTGCCTGACAGTACAATAAGGCATTTTTAGCTTAGAGTGACGTTAACACCTATAACAAAGAAAATGGCACTTATCAGATCAAAGCAAAATAAGCAATCAATTTAAACCACACGAAGCACGTGAAAAGGGAAGGGTACCAGTATAAATACGGACGGAGCGCCTGACGCATAGCAATGGCTACCTGGTAAAGCTTAACTGCTAAGCTTACGACTCGAACCAAACTACTGTAGCTGTATCGTCATTCATTCGACCTAAATTGTGTCTCATATTACAATGGACCAACATTGTTTGGATTTGGAGGTGCGGCCTAAAACTTTTCTCCCCCTTGAATTTCGAGTCTCAAATTTCAGGTGCGGCTTAGATTCGGGAATTTTTTTTTTCCTTGATTTCGAGTCTCATTTTTCAGGTGCGGCTTAGATTCGAGTGCGGCTTAGATTCGAGTAAATACGGTATGTTGTGTGTCTTTAATGCAGTGGTTTTCATTGCCTTCTGCATCCTCATGCCATTGATCATTGCTGATTCTTCCGCCTTTAGGGGCAGTTTCCAACCTCTAGGACAACAGAGTGCCCTGAACCTCTGTCCGCTCCTCCGCCCTCTTTGACAAGGCCATTGTCTGAATGAGGGTGACTTGTTATGCCAGAAGTCTTTGGCTGCCAATGCTGATTATTTATCAAAATTTAAGCAGCGGCGGGATTCGAACCTGGGACCAAAGATATTTTGATTGTGAATCAAAGACGTTACCACTAGACCACAAAACCTTATGGCGAACAAATTTCTGGATCATGTGCCAAGAGGAAGTATTGGTTTGGCTGACAAATCTGGTTATATGGCAACTAAATTTTTCCTTAAGGTTCCGAAGCATGTAGCTAAGCAGATGTGTTGTTTTATAGATTATCGCCTACGCATACTTCTCGGCACCTATGCAAGTTGCATCACAACTGGCATTATTAGTATGGCTAGGGAAACTGGGAATCACTCTTCTGAGATTTCCAGCACATTGTTTCCACAGAAGGCAGCCTCCAGATATCATGGTGTTTAGACCATTTAAGGGATATCGAAGAACAGAAATAACTGACTGGATGAGAATGCATCTAGGTCACTCAGTCACTATTTCAGAGTTTGTTGTGTTTTGTGGGATAGCATTTCCACTTTCCTTTACTCAAAAATATCTCATTTGGCTTCAAGGTGCCTGGATGGTGGCCCTTTAATAGTCTGGCATTCACTGAGGAAGGTTTTAGGCCACCAGAAATAACTGAGCAGCTAGGAGCCTCTACGTCAAGTCGTGATACAGCTTCTCTTGTAGAATCTTGTGTGATGCTTCACCTGCCACAGGTGCAGATCTAACTGAAATGCCAACTTCTTAAGGGGTGATGTAACGGAAAATGTAAACATTTATTTAAAAAATCATTACAGCCATATTCATTAATGTACAAATCTAAAATTTTGAGTGTGTAAAGCAAAAAAGCTGTGTTTTAATAGAAAAATATAATAAAATATGCAGGATTAATATTTTGCCAGAAGTCTGAAGCCATAACTCAAAATTCTGATCATACAATTAATCCAAAAATTTTATTGTAGTGTCCTGAGAAGGTTATAAGACCACTGAACCACGGTTATTAAAATGGTGCAAATTGTATCATTAACAGAGTTTTTAATTTTGCACATCCAAAATAATTTTCTTTTGTACATACAATCATCTAAAAATCAGAATGTAATTGCAGGATCTCGTATTTTTTAGTTCCAGGGAGACAGCTACACTTTGCGAACAGTTCCTGAAAATTTCATAACATTAGCACATATACTTTTTGAGAAAAGCCTTCTAATAACATAAAAAATGTAAAACAGAGAAAATTGTATTCAAAGATTTTCTTCTCATACTTCTACATGTAATAAGCTTACCTCAATTTTAAAATACTCCATACTGATACTCCTCATCCTCAAGATTTCTCTTCTCTCCTCTTCTAATCTGCCTGGCCTGTATTTGCAGGTCAGACACTGATCTGTTAGCTTTCTTGTCCCTGCTCTCGTCGATGGTGTAAAATGCTTTTGTTGTAAACACATTAGGATCTTTATCAGCTCTCTTCAGAATTTCAATTCTGTCATTATTTCCATTATTGTAACATAAAATGCATCATAGACACCTATTTTGAGCACTTCAAGTCCACAGAATGTGGAAAGTTATAGAGGCTTTCATTTGCATTTTGTGTCTCTCTGTGAAGACACTTCCTCAATAAATCAGGGTTTGTAAGAAATCTGAATTTGGGCTTAATTGCATTCATAACAGGTTCTGGTAATGAGTGTTTATGTGAGTAAGTCTCATTTCTGTTGTTGAACTTACACCAATCATCTTTCGAACACAGATTGTGCACTGGTGTTCGGTCAGTGGATAGTTTATGGAAAAAAATTGCCCATGCAGTACGCCTCATTGCCTCTAAATTGTGTGTGTTTTTCCTGATAGCTCTCCCATAAAATAACTGAAGCGAATCAATTACTTCCAGAGTAAGCCTGCCTTCTCCTCCTAGTGATTTTCCATCTTCAAGTACTTCACCTTTCTTCACTTTCAGCAAGCAACGAAGCCTACCACCAATCCTCTGGGATGTGGCCAACACGTTTCAACTTTTCTATTGTTGTATTGTACGGATTTTTAGCTGTTACAGCTTTGAACGAAGAGGAGTCCCCATCACCAACGTATTTAGTATATCTAACACCATACTGGTCCTCAGATGTGGAGAACATCTTCACTACTGCAGCAGCCTCCATGCCCCCACTCGTGCCACTATAATTTTTAGAGCATTCTACTGCATACTTTTCTTGCCACAGTTCCTCACTGACTTAATTGTTGGACATTTTCCTTGTTGTACACTGGTGGCAGTATTGGGACATAATTTCTACATCTAAAACTTTAACTGAGTCAATACCAGTAACAGATGCAACTCCATACAGAAATATGTGACCCCTTTTCATCCATGTCCCATCTACAGACCCACACAGGTCAGTAACATTTGTAGGAGATTCACTGTCATGATCTACTTCAGGATTTGTTTCTTTCTGGTTTATTTCCACCAATTTCTTCATAGAAAATTTGGCAGTATCACATACAGCATCAGACATTTCTTTATTTATTTTTTCAAACCTTGCACAAGGTGGAGGCATGTCCAGAAAACCACACAATAAATTATCTCCTTCCCTGTCCTGTCCAAGGCATCTCAGACCATATGCTAACCTAAAATTGCTTTCATAGGTACCAGTGTCAGTTTTATGAAGGAGGAAAATGAAAATTCATAGCCACACGAATTACAAATTAATTTTAAATCACAAGCTATTCCCACTCTTCTTTGTTCAACAACAATCATGCATACTGTATTTTTACAGCTAACACATGAACATGAGAACCTTATAGCCTGTCAGAGAAGCTCTAAATCGACAAGTCTGAATCCAGTTGAATCCTTATCAACATCATTCACACACCTGTACAATTATTTTGTCCCAAGTTTCAGTGCTGAAGCCACAATCTAATATCCCTCTGTGGCTGAAGCTGAGAGCTCATGTTCTTCATTTCAAGCTGCTTCCTCTTTTTTGTTGGTAAACTGATTTCCATGAAACCTCCATTTCCTAAACACAATTTTTCCACTACCCATTATGCATAAATCTTGACTTCCACGTAAAGGTTTGCAAATTTGATATTCCACCTACTAATATGTGGTAGTATTCTCAAAGCATAAATAAAACACATGCGAGATATAGATGTCAGCTAAAGAGATCGAAAGAAAATAGCCTTCATACTGACAAAAATCCCACTGAAGTAAGCAGTTTCCCAAATGTCGGAAATGGCAAGAGTGGCCACCAGTGCAGAGCTAATCCGTTTAACAATTTAAAGGCATTTCTAAAGCTGCTATTATGATAAAATTCACACACAACCTAGTTTAAACTATGTTGATCAAGAAAATAGTTTCAGAAAAATCTCTCTCTCCTTTTCTTTTTTTTTTTTTTTTTTGCTGGTGTTCAAAATGTTGAAGATACAAAGCACTGCTTTAAAGCTTCTCTTGGTGTGGAGATGTGTTGATTCAAAGAAATTAAATCCCAAAAATCAGCCTGAAATACTTTTAGGATAAAACACAAAAAATAAATAGTGTCCACTGCAGGCACACCCTCCCTTACATGTATTGCTATTCGAAGCTTGGATTTTTCAAATTCAGTGCTTAAGATATTTTTCACTTTCTTTATTTCACTTTTTTCGTGATGCAGCACTATATCACTCACCCACACACGCACTTACTATAAGTTCACGCTTTAGGTCATAGTAAACACAAGGGTCAGCATCTAATAGCAGTGTCCTTTTTTGTCCAGGAACTTGCTGAATGTTTCATTCCATCTTCTGCTGGACTGATACAGCACAAAGACACACTTTTTAAGTCTTCAGATCCCATTGCCATATTTCAATTCTTCCTGATTTCATATGCCAGTGGATAGTGGTTGCTGGTGATTTTAATGTGGATTTACTGAAAAGCTCTGTCAGTGAACAATTATTGAAATCAGTAACACTGTCATTCAATTTAATTCCTACTATGATATTTGTAACTGGGGTATGTAAATGCTTTGAGATGGCTATTGATAATATATTTGTTGACAAATCTAGGCAAAAAAAGTCATATCACAAACCAATAGTATATCACAAACCAATAGTAAATGGGCTATCTGATTATGACACACAGCATCTTACGCTAAATGTTGAAACTTGTTAGGGTATAGGCTATAAAATCTATTAAACCTGAATAGAGGAGGGCAATAAATCAGTCAGAAATTGAGAATTTTAGAAGATTACTCAAAGACAAGAACTGTACCGATGTTTACAATACTTCTGACCCAAATATTCATTAATAACGTTACTTCCTTGTTTGAAAATTGTTTCCCCCTAATGGTAACTCATATCAAACAGAAATCTAAAAATATGCCGTCAATTACACAAGGAATAAAGATGTCATGTGGGACAAAAATAAGATTGTCTCTACTATCTAGGAACAGCTCCGATTTTAAGTTTGTGATGTAGTACAAAGAATACTGCAAAATATTGAAGCAAGTAATCCAGAAATCTAAGCAGCTTTATTATGAGAAAAAGATAATTACCTCAGGCAACAAAATAAAAAGTGTATGGGATATAGTGAAGACAGAAAGGAAGAGGAGCAGATGGCTCAGAAAATAAATGAGACATTGTTAACAAAGTTCATGTAATGTTGCAAACATCTTAAACAAGTACTGGTACTTTGTTTCTGTTACTGACACCTTGGGGTTGTCAAGTTCAGTAAACAGTTCAATGGTTTATCAGCAGAATGATTCCCAACTGCCTAAAGTTTGCTAAAGTTAAGCCTCTTTACAAGGAGTGCCAGTAACCATTAAAACTTGGCTTGAGATAAAGCACAGTTTAAAACAGTTTAAAAGACTTTTTGATAGCCAACTCCTTGTACTCTATAGGTGAATGTCTTAACAGGGACTGTTAGACCAACTGAAGTAAAAGTATCTGTTAGATTTCAATGTTGACAGGACTTGGTCATAATGGCTAAGATTAGGTATTTTGTGTATGATCAATTTATTATAAGTGCATAACTATGTTTCATTCTGGCAGTATATTAATTCTGTAAATATTAGCAGTTCCAGTTTACTGTAATGTGTTCCTATATTTTGACAATCTCATGATGAATGATCAGTGAAGTGAATATTTTACCCAAATGTTATATTTCTATGTTATACTTCCTGACATGTTCCACACCCATGAGAATCATCTAACTTTTGTGTCTATAGAATGGAAACTGAATCTAATCTCATTTAATTTTCTTCGTGGTTTGTGATTGGCTTTGTGCAACCAATTGGTAGTTGTGCATAGATTTCCTAGTTTATGCCAGCCATCAAACATGCTGCAAGGACATCTAAGTGAAGAATTTCTCAATCTCATTCATTGATATTCCCATAAGTAGTCACTTAATTTTCATTTTTGAAAGTGGACTTAACAATGGTCGAAATAAATTCCTGGTCAATGATCATTAACTAAGCTACCACCAGTTTTGTTCACATCATCTTTGTGTTGTTAATATGAGGTACAAATGTCCAGATTTGGTTTTGCCTTAGATTGTTCAGTTCTCCAAACATTGATTCTTGCCATTTCTTTATATTTTCGGCTGACATGTCTTCCTGTACACTTCTCGGATCTTTTGATCTTGGTTATTCTCGTTTCAACTACATATGCCTTTTTCTTTTCATTTGTCTTGTAATCTGTTAGCCACTGCAGTGGTTTGACTTGTCACCCAGAATGTGTTCTGGAGTTTTTCTTTATTTGAGGCTCTTATATTTTGCAGTTATTATCATTTGCTGGGAGATGAAGAAGCTTGCACAGGATAGAGTAGCATGGAGAGCTGCATCAAACCAGTCTCAGGACTGAAGACCACAACAACAACATCATTTGCTGTGGAGCAATCATTCTTGCCCACCCTTTCAGTCTCCTTCTCTGCACTCATGTCTTCAAAAGCCGCATGTTTCCAAATCTTCAGTTGGTTCTTTTGACGTCAGATGATTCTCCTGTTTCCATAACATCTAAATTTTGTAATGCTCTTTTATCATATGTGATGATCAATCACTTTTGTAACACCTTTGTTCAGTTTTGAAGGAATGATATTTTCATCAAATACAACGTCTCTGGTAACTGATATATTTGCTCTTTAAGGATCCAACAGCCTATAGGCTTTCATGATTTCTGAATATCCAACCATTACATGAAGTTGTCCAGTGTTTTAAATTTGCCACATCGGTTTTTCATGTTTCACCATGGACAACATACAAACAATCACAGATATTTGGTTCTCATCCATGCCATCATTTTTAGGGCATTTCTCCATCATTTGCTGCTGTCTGACACTGATTTCACAAGTAATTTGCCATTACTATTGCTTCACCCCAGAAATATTGACATTCCACTCTGCAAAAGCATTCATTGAAAGTATATGGTTGAACTATTCTGCAACACTGTTTTCTTGAGACACACCAGGCATAGTCAACTGCCCCCAAATTCCTTCTTTCTGCTAATAATGTTCAAATTATTTCCTTGTATATTCACCTCCATTGTCTGAACATAGCATTCCTATTCTTTTCTGTTGATAGTTTTCTGCATATGCTGTGTATTCTTTGAATGGCGGAAATACTTCAGCATATATCGAGTAATCATCAATGAATGTGGCAACATATTCTGCTCCACCGAGTGATTGTGGCCCAGATACACTCATTACATCACTGTGTATCAATTTGCTCTGCTTTCAGTCTGTTTGGGGAATGGCTTGGCTTTTATCTTGTCTTACGGACAAATGTAAATCAAAATGCATTCTTGTACATAAACGTATATCTCTTCAAAAATATTACAGCTAAAACAGTAAAACTTAAGACTATAATGTACAATATAGTGCTTGATATTCTGCGCAATTTTTGTTCAGAAATGCCCCTTGACACACATTTTATAAGAATTTGAATTTTTGATTACCATTGTTTCTATAAAGTACCTTTTCTGATAAACTAATTAAGCAATAAAACTGGAATTTCATAGTTTACATGTGCATAAGAGGCTAATAAAATGTGTGGAACACATTTGTATTTAAGGTCATAGTTGCTTTGAAATTAATTTTTCAGTTTTATGTTGCATGGGACTGCTCTATTTTTCTCAAATTTTAAAGGAGAACTTTCCTCATAGAAAAGTTAATGGAAAAGTGCTGCACGTGATTATTCTGTAAGTAATTCTTAAGAACTATGCCAAATTTCAGGCTGTTAGCTTTTATAGTTCCTGAGTTATAGCCCAAAAACGTCAGTTTATGATAATTTGCATTTAAAGCTTTTATTTCAATTTTTAGCCGTATTGCTGTTCTTCTAGTGACTAATGCTGTCCATATCAATAATCTTTATTCTATTCCTGGAGTAATCTCTTTCTGTGCCTCCTTTGCATTTTTTCTTCTGCTGCCTGAGCTTTGTCCTGTAAAGGATGAGCCAGACAATAAGGGATTTTACTTTATTATATGAGCCTCCAAACGGTAACTTCATTTTTCCATTACGGCCAAGCCACAGCCGGCAGTGTTAGCTGCCTGTAAATTCTTTCGTCCCACGGTCTAGTAACAGGAAGTCAGCACCGAGGAAGGGCACCTTGATCACGCGCCTCTCTCATGTGCTTACGAGGTAACGCCGCCCCAGGCGTCGCTTAGCAGGCAACGCTCTGGAAAGTTCCATGCCGCCCGCACGGTTTGCTCGGTCCTGACCAATCAGGGTGGAGGAAGCCGCGTGGTGCGTCGAATATACCCGGCCGCCCGTCGCCGGGCCCGCTGTCTTGTATTCTTGCTCACCCGCGAGTCGGATGCGCGCCCTGTAGCACTGAACATCTCCCGCTTCTCCCGGTGCTGCGGCACTGTGGACTTAGTTATGGCAGACAACAACTTTCGGTAGCTTCGCGAACAATGTTCGCCACATTATAAGTTCTGGCTCACCCTCACCTCCCTAGGCCTATGTAGCCCCGTTCATCATGCTTTAGCCAATAAATGGCCTTTCTCTAAAATTCACACTATTATTCCACAACGCCCACCGCCTGCCCATACCCGCCATCCTGTACAAATTGGTGTCAGAAGTGGGATTGCGTTCCCGTAGTGACTTTGTCGCTATAGTAAATTTTTCCCGGCAAGACGCCGTACACTTCGCGCATGGAATGCGCCAACCGGCCGCCACGTTTGCTCCACGTGGGCCGTGGCTGCTCCACGAAACACGCACAGGGCGCGCGCTGCAGCGAGGCAGCCCACGCTAGTCAGCCACGTGAGCCGGACGCCGCCGCGCTGCCCGCTGCCTGAGTTCGAGGGACATACCACATGCCTACCCCCGTGATAGATAACGTAAACAGAGTGAATCACGCCTACAGAACGAGTAAGCTTTGTCTATATACTTAGTCTGTTGGATGAACAAGAGAACCACACCCGCAAGGGCACGTACCTGACGTGACGCGGTTGGCACCCGCGCGGTCCCTCAGCTGTCTGTGTCGTTTCTTCACTTTTCCGTTTCGCGACATAGTCTGTTCTACCCACTTTCATCTTTCAATTATCAACAGAACAACTCATGAAGAATCATGCACCACCCGCAAGGGCACGTACCTTACGTGACGCGGCTGGCACCCGCGCGGTCCCTTAGCTGTCTGTGTCGTTTCTTCACTTTTCCGTTCCGCGACATAGTCTGTTCTAGCCACTTTCATCTTTCCACTATCAACAGAACAACACATGAAGAGTCATGCACCACCCGCAAGGGCACGTACCTTACGTGACGCGGCTGGCACCCGCGCGGTCCCTTAGCTGTCTGTGTCGTTTCTTCACTTTTCCGTTCCGCGACATAGTCTGTTCTAGCCACTTTCATCTTTCCACTATCAACAGAACAACACATGAAGAGTCATGCACCACCCGCAGGGGCACGTACCTGACGTGACGCGAATGGCGATCGCGCGGAACCCTAGCTGTCTATGCCGTTTCTTCACTTTTCATCTTTGCGGCATAGTCTGTTCTAACCACTTTCATCTTTCTACTATCAACAACACAACACATGAAGAGTCATGCACCACCCGCAAGGGCACGTACCTTACGTGACGCGGCTGGCACCCGCGCGGTCCCTCAGCTGTCTGTGTCGTTTCTTCACTTCTCCATTTCGCGACATAGTCCATCCTACCCACTTTGATCTGTCAACTTTCAACAGACACAAAACTATTCAGCCCAGACTTTGATCTTCCATCTCGAAGAAGAGTTCACGAGAACAGTGTTCCTTGCTCTCTGACGACAGCTGATCAGGCAACGTCAGACGCGAACCGCGTCTAGCCCGCAGCTAAACGCCAGTAAGCGGAAATCTCTGTTCAAAACCTTGAGCCTTCTTTGTTTTCCCATTGTATATTCCGAAGGAATACCGACTATTGAAGTAGTAGCATTTAACTGTATGACGTGTCCCAGGACACTGCGAGATAACCAATGATAGGCGGAGTTTTAAGCAACCAGCTGGGCCCAATGAGGCCAGCACCATGGAGTTATAGAGACGGCGAGTTTAGTCGCAAGATGTTGAGAGGATGAAGACGGCGAATTTGGTCGCAAAGTAAAGTTAGTCGCAAGATGTTGAGAGGATAAAGACGGTGAATTTGGTCGCAAAGTAAAGTTATTCGCAAGATGTTGAGAGGATAAAGACGGCGAATTTTGTCGCACAGTAAAGTTTTTTTTATGTGAGAGAAGTGGAGTTTGTAGAAGAAGTATGAAGTAGCTATCTTGGAGTCGCAGCATTGTCATGTACACAGTTAAGTAGGCGAAAACGTCGTGTCAACGATGCGCCATGCACTGTATCTTCATAAAGGAAAAGTCCTTCAGAAATTACGCTCAACTTAGTTGATTCTAATTTAACTCCTTGCGCTTTCTGCTTCTACTGTGGAAATCTTTAGGTTCTTGTCGAGTTTTGCTTTTCCCTACCAACGGCGTTGAATTCCTCCAGGGCCGTGTACCTTACACGTTGCGGTTAGCGCCCGCAGAGAGCCCAGCTGATCGATTTATTCCTTCAATTTTCGGTTTCGTAAATCGATCGCCTACCTATCACTTTCGTCTACGCGTCAGTGGCTCTTGTCTCCATATGACTACTATAGTCTAGCAGCGTTCATCCTGCGCCCAGCCTACTCTCAGGCTGATTTACTACTAAAGATTAAACAGTGTCACGCCCTTAGGGGATCCACCCGTTCTTGGGTCCTTGCCATTCATCTCGTCTCTCCCTGTGTTATTTCCTGTTCCTGTGAGCACTTTTGACAAGTGCCACAGCAGAGAGTCCGCCCATTTGTCAGATGTCTGCTTCCTGATATTCTGTCCTCCAAGATGGCTGAGCCTCCACAAATTACAGCAACGCAACTGCCCCACCGAGTACTCAGCTATCCGTCCCTCTGTCCACTATGGACATCGTCGTGTTTTGTTTCTCTCCTCTCGTTAACAACAGCGTTGACATCCAACGACACAATCTACGCCCCACCTGCACAAAACTGGTGTCACTTTTCTTTGTCAATTTCACTTGATATGTTCAGCAAATACATTGATGCATGAGAAACTTCTCATAATGTGAACGTCATTACACGTTAGGGTCAGCCCAAAGAGGCACTTAACTTTCTTTGTTTACCGATATGGAATATGCAGTAAATTTAATATGATACTTGTGTACCTTACTTTTTTTATTTTCATGTTTTTGTAACAATTATGTTTGGCTAAAATGGATTTCATAAGACCTGTATTACGGGGTTGTGACGTATCTGTCACTTATGAACCAATTTACTGATGCATAATGTAATTTTAAACAGAACCTACGGTAACAACGCGTCTAGCGTGATGACACGCGTAATCCCACTTCTATTTTGTTTGTCATCAGTGAATAAACCATATCGATTACGCATATCTATTTCCCTTTGGAGAGAATGTAAAATACAGACAGCGCAGTGAACAGCGTCGGTAAGCTTCATCGCTCTCTCTCGCTCTTACATCTGACGCATGCTTCCTGAGCCGCGCACGTGCGCTCTGCGTGCGCACGTAGCCGCCTCGGCTTCGCTTCTCAGCTGCCGCGTGCAGCCCTGACGCCGCGCTGGCCTTGGAAATTATCTGCCGCGCGCCTTTCTGACTTAGAGCGAGATTCGGCCTTGCAGTCAGCTGCCACTCTGACGTAGCCTCCGCGCAGATCTTTAGCAAACGGTTCCTGTCGGAACGCCATTAATGACGTTTCATGCCACTACGGCTTACTCACTTAGTATTTGCGCCCCCTTTAATTATGTTTTTTATACCTGAAAGCCCATTCATGATTCCTCTGTCAGCTAACTTGCCAGCTTTATCTAATAAATCAAATGATCACCTATCGTCAATTGATGACTTGCTAAAACATGAAAAAGGACAAATTTCTTACGTTCGCCTGTTGGCACACTTGAATGAATGACAAACAGCCACAAACTAAACCCAAAAAAAAAAGAGAAAACAAAAACCTATCAGGCATGTGCCCTCCCTTAGTTTTAAGAGTGAAACTGAGATATCAATTAATGTGGAAAAACTAGCGTAGTGTAGTGAAGTGATCCCTTAGTGATAACTCCCTTTTCAACTGTGTTTTGAAACGTGTGGACCTCCCCTCATACCCCCCCTGCGCTGAGTTCCAGTGCACGGACCTGGCCACGGCCACGCCCCCTACCCGCCGGCAGCCTGCGCGCTGCCCGCTGAGGACAACACACCACGCCGCCTCGCGTCTGTCGCCCTCGCCGTGACTCATCAGTGGTGATATGTTTACATTTTCAACTTGTTTTTTTTTTTTAAAAAAAAAGACATTTTTACTCCATCTTAGCAACAAGAACACTTGACATGTTTACCTAACTCACACTGTATGTTTGGTTCTAATTTTGTGATGATTTTATGATGTTTTGATGTTTTATGATGTTTTGATGTTTTATGATGTTTTGATGTTTTATGATGTTTTGATGTTTTATGATGGTTCTTGTATGCACACAATATTGTTGATGTAAGTCCCCTTGCGACCCTTAGGAGGTCTTTAGAGTCTATATCCTCCCGTAGGTTAAGACCCCTGCCGTCTTCCGTGAGGGCCATTCTTAATCAAGTGATGTTCACTTTCTTTTGCAAGATAAATTTGTTTACATTCAAATAATAATTACATTGAGCGAATTCACGTACGTTCTCCGCTCCCACGGAAGGGGGAGGAATGTAAAGGATGAGCCAGACAATAAGGGATTTTACTTTATTATATGAGCCTCCAAACGGTAACTTCATTTTTCCATTACGGCCAAGCCACAGCCGGCAGTGTTAGCTGCCTGTAAATTCTTTCGTCCCACGGTCTAGTAACAGGAAGTCAGCACCGAGGAAGGGCACCTTGATCACGCGCCTCTCTCATGTGCTTACGAGGTAACGCCGCCCCAGGCGTCGCTTAGCAGGCAACGCTCTGGAAAGTTCCATGCCGCCCGCACGGTTTGCTCGGTCCTGACCAATCAGGGTGGAGGAAGCCGCGTGGTGCGTCGAATATACCCGGCCGCCCGTCGCCGGGCCCGCTGTCTTGTATTCTTGCTCACCCGCGAGTCGGATGCGCGCCCTGTAGCACTGAACATCTCCCGCTTCTCCCGGTGCTGCGGCACTGTGGACTTAGTTATGGCAGACAACAACTTTCGGTAGCTTCGCGAACAATGTTCGCCACATTATAAGTTCTGGCTCACCCTCACCTCCCTAGGCCTATGTAGCCCCGTTCATCATGCTTTAGCCAATAAATGGCCTTTCTCTAAAATTCACACTATTATTCCACAACGCCCACCGCCTGCCCATACCCGCCATCCTGTACAGTCCAGGTGCACTTCATTGATGCTTCTGAGTATCTTCAATGTGAAGAGAAGAATAGTCTCTGCAGGCACTTAATCTTACCTACATTTCCACTATTGAACACTAGACAGGCATCACATGCAGCTATCTTCACAACAATTGCGGACACAAATACTGTTTTTGGACAACACGTCCACATAAGGTGATTGAAGCTCCCATTTTTATTTTGTGTTTTCCCATGTACACATTTTTCCAGCAGTTCGGGATTGGTTGGGTACCTGACAATTGGTTTTATAACATCCAAAACAGCAAGAGGCAAACCATGTTTGTGAGTATATGGTTTTCCACTGGTTTCTGCCTGAAAATATTTGCACCACGATATGTCACAAACGGGAAGTATAAGACCAACCTCTGTGGAAAGTTTGTGAAAGAATATTGCCCTCGTGGCTTTCTGAATTGTTTTCATACTATGTAAGTTATCCCTGATGCTTTTTCCGTAATATATTTGTAAAGTGTGTATTTCCTTGTCTGTCAGTCCCCCAGTGGCTTTCCATCTTCTAATTTCTTGCCTTTCATTATTTTTTCAATCTGAGACACCTACTCCTATTCGCTTTTGAACGTCCCCACACATTCCATGAAATGCGCCGCACGCCTTCAGCTCGAAAAAGCACATCAGGTGTTAATATCCCCGCAACTTATTATAAACTTTAATGTTTTGAGCGAATGAAGAGTTTCTTAAGAGGTTTGTAAAGTATTCCTATATTTTTTTGTTACAACGGTGTAAATATGTAGCACCTAATGTTCGTGAAAAGTTGTGTCCTGTCAAATCAGCGCGTTTGCAATGCCCAGCCGAATTCTGAATTGCGACGTGCGGCAAAGATGACAAACTATGGAGTAAAAAGGGCTCTGAGCACTATGGGACTTAACATCTGAGGTCACCAGTCCCCTAGAACTTAGAACTACTTAAACCTAACTAACATAAGGACATCACACACATCCATGCCCGAGGCAGGATTCGAACCTGCGACCGTTGCGGTCGCGCGGTTCCAGACTATGGAGTAGGTAGCCACTAGAAACCGCTGACGACAATTGCTAAGAAGAACCACTTATTGTTAAAGACAAAATTACCGTGAAATGTTTGTTCGCAGAGAATGGTTCTTGGCTTCTCCTTTTACAATTTCAGTTGAGTATCCGACTATTGTTTGAGCAGTGAGCCTCGAGAGAGATTACTTCAAGAGTGCTGTGAGATCGGCTCACACGTATGATACGTGAATTAGTCTGCGACGGGGATAGAACACCAGTGTATTCAGTGCAGTTCTAAGTCA
Source organism: Schistocerca nitens (assembly GCF_023898315.1). Taxonomy (NCBI): domain Eukaryota; kingdom Metazoa; phylum Arthropoda; class Insecta; order Orthoptera; family Acrididae; genus Schistocerca; species Schistocerca nitens. The sequence goes on from NC_064622.1 coordinate 41,191,160, forward strand.
TTTAGAAAGATATTTTGATAAGATTATCAGCTTGTGTAGAAAGTGATTATTTCGCCGATTTTGGTAGTGTGTAGACTCGCCATATATAGGAAGAGCTCCGATTTATTGAAGTGTGAGATTAGTTTCTCCTATTTGTTATTAATGGTGCATTATGCTGCTTAATGGCCATTCGTTTGTTGGCAAGCAGTGTTTCAATATTTTTGGGAGATTTTCCGTTGGATGGTATACGTGAAGAGATGAATTCACGCGAAGTCGTTGAGTTATTTTGTAGCTGAGGACTAAAGCATGCACAAAGGGATAGTAGGGTTGCAGTGCATTATTGTGATTGTATAGGTGTACACAAACAGAGTAGTAGTGGCGTTGCGATATTTGGTTAGGATTTATTGTGTGACTTTTGCGCGAGCGTTGTAATATAGTAAATTCAAAATCTCGGGATGCAGTGAATGTCGTCCTAAGCAATACTTATTTATTGAAGAACGACAAGGACGTTATTGAGAATATGATCGATTTTCCCCTTGTCTCTAAACGACAAATCAAGAACTATTTATTAGAGAACACGCTAATTCTCTCTAAAAGAGACAGTCAAGTGCCGTGATTTAAGTTTTAAATTTTAGTGGGTCGCAGAAGTCAAATGCCTGAAGTGGTTGACATTTCCGCTTAGTGGAATTTTAAATAAAGAACCAGGACTCATGAACTAAAACACTGACTTGTACCTGTAAACGAATTAACGGCAGACAATTTAAACTGAAAAAGTCAGCATCTGACTTATCCTTTATCCCTAAACTGTTACAAGAAAAATATTCAAAGATTTATTTCAAAGCATACTAATATCTGGAATATATCTTTTCGTACCAAAGTAAATCCTGTTGTGGGTGAACTTAGGATATAATTTTATAGCAAGAACACAACACTTAAGGAACAGTGATCTCCTTCCGTTAATATCTAAATGATGACTCAGTCTCATAGCAACAACGAAAACTTCATAGAGTAAAAGCATGGAAAATAAAAGAAACTCTTCGGAGCAAAGAAATTCACAACACAGAACCAAGAACCATCGTAGGAGAGGAAACAGTTCTGATTTTTTACCCCCGCCCCCCCAATCAGACTGTGGTGCACTGAACAACTTTTAAATAAAAAATAATAAGTAAAAACACATTAGTTACGAATCCTATCTTGGTACAGATTGCTTTAAATTTCTTTGATTTTAAATGCTTTGTGAACATTTCACCACGTTGATTTTCAGAACATAGATATTCTAGGTTGATATCCACGTTTTGATAGAGTTCCCGCACAAAACAATACCGTTCTTCGATGTGCTTAGAGCATTTGTGGAACTCTGCGTTTCTCACTAATTTAATGGCACTTGCATTGTCAGTTAACAATATGGGCGTGTTTCTTTTTCCACTGATCTCCAACAGCAGTCTGTTGAGCCACACTAACTCCTTGGCTCCTTCACTTGCAGTAACGAACTCCGCTTCAGTGGTGGAAAGTGCAACTGATTTCTGCAGTTGAAATGTCTACGAGACAGCCGATCACTAATCATTGATACAAAACCATTTGTTGATCGTCTTGTTTTAGTGCTGCCAGCAAAGTCAGCATCAGCATAGGCACAAAGTTTACCGCCGGATGAAGTACAGAAGAGACCTAAGTCTGAAGTACCACGAAATCTGAAAATACATTTTACAGTGTTCCAATTAGAAGAAGTGGGTTTAGCCATAGATCGAGCAACTTTTGAAACAGCATAAGCGAGATATGGACGAGTAGAGCATGCCACCAGATACAGTAATGATCCCACAGCCGAACAATAAGGAACGTTGTTGTCAAGAGTATTTATTGCTATATTCACTGTCTAATTGTTCATTATCAGACAGAGTTTTTAATGGTTTTGAATCAGCTCTGTTAAAACGATGTAGAATCTTCTCTGTGTATGGTGACTGTGAAATAAAATAGACTCGCGTTGCTCTATTTGCATATCTAAGAATTAGTCTAAGGATCCCACTGTTATTTTAAATTCAGACTTCAACATACCTAAAAATAAATTCACTGCACTTTCAGTCGTTCCTACGATAATTCCATCATCGACGTAAATAGGAATCAGCAATTTTTCTGTTTTGTTTTGTCGAATGTAAATGCAAGGATCTGCTGTCGAACTAATAAAGCCATTTTTTGTCATGAATGAATGAAACTCATTATTCCAGCAACGAGGTGATTGCTTAAGTCCATACAATGATTTATTGAGGCGACAAACACGACCTGACCCATCATTACGTGATCACACAAAACTGGAGACTAATAAGAGTGTTCATACACACAACACAAGGAACAGAAAACAACTGCGGTGCATTCCACATAGATTGATAAGAGTTTTGAAAAAGGACCCAAATACTCTGGCATCAAGTTAATACAAGCAATGCCAAGGGAATTACAAGACCTCAAAGCTGAGAAAACGTTCCCCACAACTCTAAAAAAGTTTCTGATACAAGGAGAATTTTATAGTGTAGCTGACTACATTAGCAAACAATGATAAAAAGTTCATCCTGAGAGTGATAAATCTCACGCACCGTAAACAGACCTAGAAACAAAATCAGTTAACTATAATTAGGAACCACTGATGTGTAATACAAGCTAATTATATCTCACTAAATTATTATTTTTTTGTATGTATCATGTATGATAAGTCATTTTGTACCGTGTAATATTATGAATATACTGCATCATAAGTCATTATTTATATACACTGTGAAAGCTCCTACGTATACTTGATGGGTAAGCTATTTTATATACATTGTAAGCCTAATGACTAGTCCTATGTTACAAACACATATCTGTACAAAAGGTAAAAATGGTTCAAATGGCTCTGAGCACTATGGGACTCTACTGCTGAGGTCATTAGTCCCCTAGAACTTAGAACTAGTGAAACCTAACTAACCTAAGGACATCACAAACATCCATGCCCGAGGCAGGATTCGAACCTGCAACCGTAGCGGTCTTGCGGTTCCAGACTGCAGCACCTTTAACCGCACGGCCACTTCGGCCGGCTACAAAAGGTAATTTACGGGACCAATAAAAATCACAATCACAATCGAAACCTTCTGGCTGAGCATTGTGTATTACTGTATCCAAGTGACCACATAAAAATTCAATTTTAACGTCGAATGGAACAAGTTTCAAATTTTCTTCTGTTGCAGTCGCTATTACAGCACGAATAGCGTCATAACGAGCAACTGGACAGAACGTTTCATCATAATCAAATCTGGCACGTTGAAACATACCGCGGACAACCAAGCGAGCACGATATCGATCAATCGATCCTTCAGCTTTATATTTAATACGACGAACCCATCGATTATCGATAACACGTTTTCCTTTTTGACAGTTCCGCCAAGTCCCAGGTATCATTTCCTTCAAATGCCTCCATTTCTTCTTTCATCCCATTAAACCTTTCATTGGAATTACTACTTTCCACAGCTTCGTTGAAGTCTGTTGGTGCAAATTCTTCATGGATTGCTTTTGTCAGGCAATCTAGTGCATTTGCTTCTTGAGAGTGGTGAGGCTGGTGTCCTAATTCGTAGTCACTAAATTTTACTGGGGGACGTATTTCACGAACTGGGCGTCGATTTGGTAACCCAATATTTGGTCACTAGATTTTATCTGACCAACAGTAGATTCACTTTTCTCTCATGTTTCTTCAGGTACGGAATTAAAATCCAATTCAATAAAATTTCCAGTTGTACATAGCTTTTCTGGTTGAAAATCAACATTGCGTGAGTTCAACACACAATGTTTTGATGGAATCCACACTTTTTCACCACCTTTGTTGTTCACGTAGCCAATGAAATGGCCAGGTATAGCCTTGTCATCGAACTGAGAACGAAATTTCTTTGGGAAATAAAGATAGCATTATAATCCAAAAATTCGTAGATAGCTAAAACTGTTAAAAACTTTGCCAGTCCACAATTCGAAAGGTGTTTTACCTTCAGCATTTGACTTTCCAGTACGATTGAGCAGAAAAACGGCTGTGTCACGTGCATGAGCCCAAAATGATTTAGATAACTTGCTAGACATTACATTGAACGAGCTAATTCAACTATATGTCGATTTGCTTGTTCAGCAACACCTTTTGCTCAGGAGTGTCTGGACATGTAAGACGAACTTTTAGAACAGCAGCTACCACATTACAATTACTCTCTCCTCCACTGTCAGACCGAATTACTTTTACCTTATGACAAACAGCATAACACTCCTTCAAAAATGTTTTCAAATTGTTCGCCACTTCAGTTTTATTTCGCATGAAATGCATCCGAACGAAACGAGAATAATCATCTTTGAAAATCACATAGTAACGAAAACCATTTACAGAGTCAACAGACATGGGTCCATTAACGTTTGCATTGATCAGCTCACCGACAGTTTGTGGACGATCTCTGCGATGGCTAAATGGTTTACGGTGAGATTTGCCAAGAACATATCCATCACGAAACGGTGTGGTACCAGGGCACTTAACTGATACACCGAAACGAGAGAGCACATCTCGTACAAGACGTTTATCTTGATGACCGAGTCTCTCATGCCAGCATTGTAGTTGTTCTGAAGTTGCTAAGTTAATCATTATTTGTGAATCCGGAGGACAAACTCTCATGTTCATAATGTTTACTGAACCAACTGTTGCCGGCCGGCCGAAGTGGCCGTGCGGTTAAAGGCGCTGCAGCCTGGAACCGCAAGACCGCTACGGTCGCAGGTTCGAATCCTGCCTCGGGCATGGATGTTTGTGATGTCCTTAGGTTAGTTAGGTTTAACTAGTTCTAAGTTCTAGGGGACTAATGACCTCAGCAGTTGAGTCCCATAGTGCTCAGAGCCATTTGAACCAACTGTTGCGACTCTTTCACTACCTCGCCGAATGATAACACCTTTGTTATCATAAGTCACATTATATCCACGTGTAGCTTGACGGACAGAGAAAAGTTGGTGTCTGACATCAGGTATGAATAGTGCGTCTCATATGCAAAAATAGCTTCTTTGCCAGCTGTCTGTACACATTGTGCACTCGGAAACTTTTCAGATATAGCGAAATGCCATTTATTTGGTGAAATATGATGTGTTGTGCCAGAGTTCGAAATCCAAGAATCTGCACTATCCAACTTAGAGACAACAAGCTAGTGGCAAGAAATGTATTTGGTTTGTTAAACTGGAACTCGAATTATTATTGTTGTTAGCTGTCGCTTTTGCTTCTTCTGAGGCCATGCGCTTTCGGCAGTTTGCGATAATATGTCCAGCTTTCTTGTAATAAAGACGCCTACGAATTTCTTTCTTCTTTGACTTACTCCGCTCTGTTGCAAATTTCTTCTGTTTTTGGTGTTGCTCATCCGATTTTGGTTTTGTGTAGAAATCACCAGCCGCCTGTGTAGCTAGCGAATTCTCAGTCGAACGCAAATTCTCAATAAGAAACCATGTAGTCTGCTCAGGTTCAGGAACACGATACCAGGTAGACCTGTAAAACTGATATTGGGGTCCCAATGTTTACAAAATATGATGTTGGAGCAGCGAAAGGGGCAAAGTTGCATTTGGATTACTCTTGTTCAGTTCACTACACAAGTAGCGACGTGTGTTTTGTCATCTTTTGACGTCTGGGTGCTAAGGTAGTCGAATATGAAATGCTGAATGGCAGGCAGGAAAAGCAAAACATTTGACGGTGTTAACACTTTCCATTCTGGAGAGGAAAATGGCAGGAGGCTGTTCGGGGTGTATTAGCAAAGGGTAGTGGCATAGCGTCTATTTACCCATGAATGTAGCGTAAGGTGAGGTACATTGTACTAATAAACTGCTAATATTCGTCTTCCTGTCATGGGTCAGAAGGTGTGGGACTGTAGTATACGTTGCCAGAAAAGGTAATAGAAGAGGGTATGGATTGCAGCATGAGGCTGAAATGGGAAGATTGCTGAGATCAGCTGAACTTTCTGTGGTTGCCACCCATAACAAGTTACAAAGTTCTGGAGGAATGTTCTGTATTTAGTGACAAAAGGGCACTGGTACTCCAGTAAGACCAACCAGAGGGGGAGGAGGTTTCAAGGTTTCATTTGATCCCTTGATCAAACGACATAGGGATGATGGGAACATGAGATATAGGGTGTTTCAAAAACAATGACCGGATTTCAATACTCCATATTTGTTGATAAAACATACTACAAACATGGGATCAATTGCAAAATACTCACAAAATCTTTTTTAACTATGCTATTACAAATGCTCTGTGTGTCCACCACCACCAGCAGCATGAACGACATCTAGACGACAGCTAAATTAGTCATAAACTTTACATGACGTATCTGCTCTCACAGTAGTTATGGTGGCTGTTATTCTGTTCTTCACTTCTTTTTTCTCACGAGGTAAAGTGCAGATGAACATACGTTCCTTCTCATATCCCCACAAGAAAAAGTCGTGTGGGTCGTGTATCGCGATCTCGGAGTCCAAGAACGCTGGATAGTGTCTTGGGTTATGTGCATCCTATCCAGGCTTGATGCAGCGTGTCGTTGAGAAATTGACGAATGTTGTGCCAGTGTGGTAGAGCTCCATCCTGTTGGATAATAAGTCACTGGTGTCCTTCAGAAGTTGAGGAAAACTCCAATTCTGCGGCATTTGAAAATAGCTTAATCCAGTCACGAGTTTTCCTCAAAACAGAAGGGTCTGTACACTTTTTCACGAAAAATAGCACAACAAAATTCACTTCTGGTGGGTCTCTTTCGTGCTCGATACTGTCATGGGGTTCTGGAGTCTCCATATGTGCATGTTATGTCAATTTTCTGTACCGTTAACATGAAATATTGCTTCAACATTGAAAATTAACCATGGTAAAAAAGTATCATCTTCCATATCCTTTTTACTACCAAGCTGAATAACTTACACTAACTGTAATCCGTATGGTTTATAAACCAAACGACGCCTTAACACTCGCCAGACAGTCGTATGAGGGACAGTTCTCTTGCTTGCGTGGCTAGTAGACTTTTGTAGACTCCGCGCAAAGGTTTGCCGAATTCTTGCTACCATGTCATCAGAAGTGCGAGGTCGACCTGGAATCTTACCTTTGCATAAGCATCCTGTCTCTTCAAACTGGCGACACAAACGGCGAATGTCGATGAATGCACGAGGATCAATGCAAAACGCCGACGAAAAGCACGCAGGAGCTAAATCACTGACTTACTCTTTACAAACTGCAGCACAAGAAACGCCTTCTGTTGAGTGGACGCCATCTTGCTCCTCACCGACTGAAAACCGAGAACACGCATTGACTGACATCTAACGACGATTTTCTGAAACTCTAGGCCACACCTATTCAAACACGGCACATTTCCTTCCCCGGCACGTCCCACGTTTCGCAGTTATTATCGTCCAAAAGCCGGCCATTCTTTATTAAACACCCTGTATACCTATGAGGTACCAGGACGAAAACACTCTTACGTGGCTTAACCACTTGCTGAATTCTTGGTCTGTTGCTTGGGGGGGCCTCCCTCTGAACCACACCATAGGATTTTAACCTATCAAACAGCTTTAGTACAGTGCGATCTGCTCGTTGTCTCTTGGCAACGACAGGGGACGTTAGACGAGTAATCCGGTACGGTCCCTCATAGAGCAGACAGTATTTTTTTTGTCTTTCCCTTTTTGACTGCAGAGTTCCTTAACAAAATGCACTCACCGTGTCAGTAAGACAGTACTGCGCCTTCATGCTCTGCTGTACTTGCTTAGCGTTGGCCTTAAAACTGCTCTGCTGTACATTTTGCCAGATCGTTTCGAGCATTTAGGCAGGTTTATGACCTCCGTTGAATAGATACCTGGCAGCGGTTTATCTAGACCAACTCCGAATACCGTACCCAACAACTATTTCGCAGAATAGAATAAATCGAACGAGTGTTTTGTAAGTAACGTCTTTGGCGGATGAATTACATTTTCTTGGTATTCTTCGAATGAATCTCAGTCTAGCATCTCCTCTTTCTACTATATTATGTGAGTGGACCTTCGAGTTTAGGTTGCTACACATGGATATTTTCCTATCTTTATTAAGATTCTTGTTGAAACCTGCATTCATTAGTGCTACTCTGGTGTGCAAAACTTAAGGATGAAAGTAACTTTCACGTGATTTCTCACTGCCAAGCAACATAACCCGATGAAATTGGACCATACATAGAAATAATTGTTACAGTATAGTACAGAGGGTAACTGAAAGAAACACGCAAGGAGACGAAAAGAAATGGCACTTTTATTCAAAGACGATAATCACGCTGAAGTCGCCACAATTCATGACGATCCCCAGGACATTACAAAAGGCGGGATACGGTTCTTAATAGGGTGTGTATGAACGAATGCCGGGCAATTTCGATCGCCGACATTTGCGGTCACCCCCTCCGGCAGGTAGTTTTGAGCAGCCATCTCTCAGGCAAGGAGCTTTCAAGCCGCCGTCTCCGCATCTTACCCGACACAGCCAGTACGTAAGGGGCCTCCTCCGTGACGTCTTCGCTTCTTGAAATCACGTTGCCAAATGAAAATGCTGATATAATTACTGACGGTGGCCCATTACGTAGATGTATTTTAAGATATAGTAGTTGCATCTAACTCTTGGTTCAAGAATCATAAAAGAAGGTTGCATACATGGAAGAATCCTGGAGATACTAGAAGGTATCAGATAGATTATATAATGGTAAGACAGAGATTTAGGAACCAGGTTTTAAATTGTAAGACATTTCCAGGAGCAGATGTGGACTCTGATCACAATCTATTGGGTATGAACTGTAGATTAAAACTGAAGAAACTGCAAAAAGGTGAGAATTTAAGGAGATGGGACCTGGATAAACTAACTAAACCAGAAGTTGTACAGAGTTTCAGGGAGAGCGTAAGGGAACAATTGACAGGAATGGGGGAAAGAAATACAGTAGAAGAAGAATGGGTAGCTCTTAGGGATGAAATAGTGAAGGCAGCAGAGGATCAAGTAGGTAAAAAGACAAGGGCTAGTAGAAATCCTTGGGTAACAGAAGAAATATTGAATTTAATTGATGAAAGGAGAAAGTATAAAAACGCAGTAAATGAACCAGGCAAAAATGAATACAAAAGTCTCAAAAATGAGATTGACAGGAAGTGCAAAATGGCTAAGCAGGGATGGCTAGAGGACAAATGTAAGGATGTAGAGGCTTATCTCACTACGGGTCAGATAGATACTGCCTACAGGAAAATTAAAGAGGCCTTTGGAGAAAAGAGAGCCACTTGTATGAATATCAAGAGCTCAGATGGGAACCCAGTTCTAAGCAAAGAAGTGAAAGCCGAAAGGTGGAAGGAGTATATAAAGGGTCTATAAAGGGCGATGTACTTGAGGACAATGTTATGGAAATTGAAGAGGATGTAGGTCAACATGAAATGGGAGACACGATACTGCGTGAAGAGTTTGACAGAGCACTGAAAGACCTGAGTCAAAACAAGGCCCCGGGAGTAGACAAATTCCATTGGAACTACTGACGGCCTTGGGAGAGCCAGCCCTGACAAAACTCTACCAGTTGGTGACCAAGATGTATGAGACAGATGAAATACCCTCAGACTTCAAGAAGAATATAATAATTCCAATCCCAAAGAAAGCAGGTGTTGACAGATGTGAAAATTACCGAACTATCAGTTTAATAAGTCACAGCTGCAAAATACTAACGCGAATTCTTTACAGACGAATGGTAAAACTGGTAGAAGCCGACCTCGGGGAAGATCAGTTTGGATTCCGCAGAAATGTTGGAACACGTGAGGCAATACTGACCCTACGACTTATCTTAGAAAATAGATTAAGGAAAGGCAAACCTACATTTCTAGTATTTGTAGACTTAGAGAAAGCTTTCGACAATGTTGACTGGAATACTCTCTTTCAAATTCTAAAGATGGCAGGGGTAAAATACAGGGAGCGAAAGGCTATTTACAATTTGTACAGAAACCAGATGGCAGTTATAAGAGTAGAGGGGAGTGAAAGGGAAGCAGCGGTTGGGAAGGGAGTGAGACAGGGTTGTAGCCTGTCACCGATGTTATTCAATCTGTATATTGAGCAAGCAGTAAAGGAAACAAAAGAAAAATTCGGAGTAGGTATTAAAATCCATGGAGAAGAAGTAAAAACTTTGAGGTTCGCCGATGACATTGTAATTCTGTCAGAGACAGCAAAGGACTTGGAAGAGCAGTTGAACGGAATGGATAGTGTCTTGAAAGGAGGATATAAGATGAACATCAACAAAAGCAAAACGAGGATAATGGAATGTAGTCGAATTAAGTCGGGTAATGCTGAGGGAATTAGATTAGGAAATGAGACACTTAAAGTAGTAAAGGAGTTTTGCTATTTGGGGAGCAAAATAACTGATGATGGACGAAGTAGAGAGCTTATAAAATGTAGACTGGCAATGGCAAGGAAAGCGTTTCTGAAGAAGAGAAATTTGGTAACATCGAGTATAGATTTAAGTGTAAGGAAGTCGTTTCTGAAAGTATTTGTATGGAGTGTAGCTATGTATGGAAGTGAAACACGGACGATAAATAGTTTGGACAAGAAGAGAATAGAAGCATTCGAAATGTGGTGCTACAGAAGAATGCTGATGATTAGATGGGTAGATCACATAGCTAGTGAGGAGGTATTGAATAGAATTGGGGAGAAGAGGAGTTTGTGGCACAACTTGACAAGAAAAAGGGACCGGTTGGTAGGACATGTTCTGAGGCATGAGGGGATCACAAATTTAGCATTGGAGGGCAGCGTGGAGGGTAAAAATCGTAGAGGGAGACCAAGAGATGAATACACTAAGCAGATTCAGAAGGATGTAGGTTGCAGTAAGTACTGGGAGATGAAGAAGCTTGCACAGGATAGAGTAGCATGGAGAGCTGCATTAAACCAGTCTCAGGACTGTAGACAACAACAACAACAACAGTTGCATCTAATAGCAACATATTCCAAACTACCGTTCCATTGTAGCGAAATACAGAGCTGCTTCTTAATATCCGGAAATCGGCGTAATTAAACTTTTGGGAATTCAAAGCAATACCGTCGTTTTTTTCAATATATAATTAGTTCTTATAAGCGTAAACATAGCCTCATACTCCCGCCGTCTGTGCGGTAGCTTCATTCCACACGTACTGCCTGTAAAAGAAAGAACCCATCGCCACTGGAGAAACACCAAAGAAATGATGTAAAAAGAATGCGAATGTTCGCTATCATTTTGAACGTTGCTCTTGTAGCTATTTTAAAAACTATGACCGACAGTCCAAAAAACAATGAGGTAAGAAGAAATGAGTTCGTGAACGGTTGAAAAGAAGAACGACATACTTCATGCTAACTTACCCACTAAAATCCGTTATCCCTTGCGGCCAAAAATTCATTAGTACTGAGTGTCGCGGGATAACGTTCAAAACAAAGGAAAGATGGTCATTAAATAGGAAATTACAGTTGAAAAGAGTTAGATGTAACTCTTATTTCTGATGACAGGTGTGTAATTAGAGTGATGTTTAATGTTGGCTTCGTTAAATCTAATACCACTGCTTATGGATCAAACGCTAGTGAACTGAGCGGCGACTATCTAGTTTCATCATTAAGTTAATTAGGGATACTGTTGTGAAGCCTGAAACGATTTTTAATTTTTACAACTAATAAAGGCTGATTCCCATTATACTTTGGTCTGTCAAAATGATAAATAGGTTCCGTCATTTTTATGCAAGTACTACAGTACACTTTATAACTATAACTTAATATTGGCTCCGATAATGCTGCTTCAGTATACTTAATAATTTTAACTAAATAATCTTCGAGGGCTCAGTGGTCTTCGTAGCGTTTTAGTAGATTACTTTTTAACACATTTCAACATAGTTTCTGAATATGGGCAATGGCTTTCAAGCAGGACCTAATGTTGTTAGTCTCCTCATAATTTTTTAGGATTCTGCCTGTCCTGTTGTCCAGCTACAGGTATTTCTTCTTCCTCTTTTTCCCTTCAAGATTCATCTCCAACTTGACGTACTTGCAGTTTATGAGCTCTCTGATCCCTTCTTCAAGCACTCCACCAGACATGTGATTCTAGGGTGAGCGTTTCCAGTAACATTATATTTGTTTTGTTGTACCATCTTCAACAGCATCCGCTGTTCGGTGCCCTTTTCCGTAGCAATTTCACATTACTGGAGGGCTATCCTCATTCAGCAGCCAGTTATCCACACAGTAGTCAAAAAGCTGAGAGAGCCTTTCGTTATCAGAAGCTTGTGCATTAACTTCAACCCGTCCGTTACTTAAGTCGTCTGGTTTCATAAATGCTGACGTCAAGTCTCGAATCTTCGTTCCGGCGGTAATCCTCAGTTAGACTGAGATCTCGAAGTCTTCTCTATGAACTCTTCTTCTTAGCGAAATAACATCCATTGATTTCACCTGAGGGGAAAACTTGACGAAGGGCCGACATCGCAGCTTGCCCAAAAGCGACTTTCATCTCTCTAGGGCACCACTGAGGAACTGCTTGTTTAACCAGACAAAACAGGCGAACATATGTGTTTTTCTCCTTATTAGGGAGCTGTGAAAATACTCCCAAGTCTGTATGTATGGTACAGGTTTGCGCAAACTGCTTGCGGCGTCTTTTTGTTCCGTCCACAAAAAATGGAAAGACTTTTTAAGCTTTCATTTCCTTCGTTTCCACTGAAAATGTTTGTCCTATAATCTATAGTTTTTTAAAAGAAAACTACTGCCATCTCCCATTTTAAGAGCTCTACATGAAGATCAGTTTCATAAGAGTGGGCTCTTGTTGGGTTCCCGTACATTATTCCGCTGACGACACCAGGTCCTCTTCATAGATTCTGATTTAGACATCACTGTAACAAAGTCATAACTTTTATAACGAAGATCATCTCGGATAAGTGCATAGTTTCTTCTCGAGCCTTCCTCTTCGCTCTGTCCACTTGCTTCTCCACTTCCTGAGGTGGTCCACAGAGGTGTTCTGTTACATTAAACGGAGTGTTTCTTCGAATGCATCCTTCACTTGCAATGATCCGATTTTTGGCGTGAGCGTACCCACGTGACAGCACCTTCTTGAGATTCCTCCACTTTACGATATTTTACGATATGCGTAACCACTTGATCTTTGTAATAAGTTCCATACTGATGGTCATACAACAAACTTGGGAAGCAAAGTGAGCATAAGGACTTGTGTTTCGACTAGCGTGGCCTTATACCTTCGGATCAGGTAAAACTGCAAGTGTCTGGAAACCGTGCAGGGCAATGCCAGTGGTCTCATGGTGGGGGGAGGAGGAGGAGACAAGGGTACCAAACCCTTTGGAGCAAGTAAAACAGTAAATGTCTGAGGTTGCAAGTGTCCGCTTTCGGAAGTGTCCGGACACCGTGAGAACACCACGGACGGCAATGCATGCTCTGCAATGTGCTCTTACGAGGTGCGACAATGAAGTAATGAGATGATGTGAAAAAATAATTTGTTTACCGTTTTAGTCAAGTTTAGTGTCGTCTCCTTCAAAGTAGTTCCCTTCTGATTGCACACACTTTTTCCAGCGCTTCTGCCATTGACGGTAACATTTCTGGAACTCAACTTCTGTAATATCCTCCAAGATCCCCGTCACAGCTTTTTGGACATCTTGTGTTGTTTGAAAATGGAATCCCTTGACCGCCGTTTTGACTCTTCGAAATAGAAAAAAGTCGCACGGAGCGATCTCTGGTGAATAAGGTGTTTGTGGTGGTACTGAAATACAGAACAGTATGGGATGGCGCATTATTGGGATGCAGTATCCAATTATCAGCAATGTTGGCACAGACACGAAGAACTCTTTTATGAAGTCTTTCTAAAATTTCTTTGTAGTATTACTGGTTAACTTTTTTTCCAGGAGGCACCCACTCTTTATGAACAATTCCCTTGTAATCAAAGAAGCACAGTAGCATACATTTAACTTTTGACTTTGACATGCGAGCTTTTTTTGGTCTGCGTGATCCCTTTGAGCACCATTGCGAAACTTTGGTGTTTTGTCCCTGGATTGTACTGAAAAAACCAACTTTCATCACCAATGATAACACGGCTCAACAATTCGGGATTGATTTCCGTTTGCTCTAACAGATCGGTTGCCACATTTTTCCGTGTTTCTTGCTGTCGTGGTGTGAGATTTTTGGGGACCATTTTTGCACAAATCTTTCTCATACCAAGATCTTCAGTTATTATTAGACGAACCATTTTTTGATTGATGTTCAGTTCTTCTGCAATCATTTTCATGGATAATCTTTGATCAGATCGTACGAGTTCACGCACCCTGGCCAAGTTGACATCCGTCTGTGATGTTGATGGTTGTCCACTATGGTCTTCATCTTCAGCATTCGTTCTGCCTTCACTAAACATTTTATGCCAACAAAAAACTTGAGCTCTTGACATAACCTCCTCTCCAAAAGCCTTCTGAAGCTTACTGTAAGTTGTCATCGCGTTCTCACCCAATTTAACGCCAAAAGAAAAGGCATATCATTTCGCAATATTATGCGGTTCCATTTTTGTGACAGGAGACACAAACACGTGTTAACTTATTACAGCACAACTCATGACTGAGAAGTTGCTTGGACTAGAAGCAGCTTATAGACCAAGGTCAAAGATATTGCGCCTACGCAAGCCTGCAGGGTTGCCATATCTTGCAAAGAAAATCAGTCTCATTACTTTATTGTCTCACCTCGTATGCTGGCCACAAGATACGTGAGGAGTTCTTGTGGTAGGCCAATGAGTTAAAATTTCATAGAATGTCTGAGATACTAGTTATAGCACTCCTTGTGGCAACCAACGCTAACTCAGAAGCATGTTTTTCGTAATCAGAACATTACTAGAAGCCAATCTGCTGTCTCTTCGAAGTGGTAGCTGTTCTGATATTCGTAAAAAATGTACTTTTTCTGGAAGGTATATGCAGCAAAATACAAATTAAACAGGCGTGCAGTGTCTTCAACATTCAATTGCACAAACGGAAACCATAAAACAACACATATTTCATAATACAAGTAAGTACATTAGTATAACTAAAATACGCCATCCATTTTTAACGAATGTTAAAAAGTCAATGACTGTGTTGCAACTGTAATCATGCTTAAGCTAAATGCATTAAAGTAATTTGATTTTCAAATTATTAGAAGTTTCCTTTAAAAGATATTAGTATAACTAAAATAAGCCATCCATTTTTAACTATTGTTAAAAAGTCAATGGCTGTGTTGCAACTGTAATGATGCTTAAGCTAAATGCAGTAAACTAATTTGATTTTCAATAATTAAAAGTTTCCTTTAAAAGACAAGGGGCTAGCAAAAAGATGGGCTGTAAATATGAAACGGCACAACTGGTTTCCGATTAGAGTCAACTCAACTCAATTTTCAAGAGAAATTTAGGCACCAAATGACCAGAGGCGCCTTTTGTGCAAGGCAATACCAAGTATCTTTACTTTTCCAATATATTTCAAATAAAAGATAAAATCTTACAACGACAACCCGGAAAGCGAGATTCCGACAATTTGCAATACAGTGCTACTGACGAGGCATCAGTAGCACGTAGTACGTCTATATTTTAATTTTACTCCGTGTTCTTATCATACTGATATGTATAATTTCTATTTTTTACGCAATAAAACTATTATTCTAATCTTATGAAGGAATCTCATTCTTTCAGTGCCTAGTACATCTGTTTATAGAGACCACAATTATTGTCTTCCAAATCCAAAAAAGCTGAAAACGCAATATGACGGAGCACAAGCAGACAATGTGCTACTGAAGCAACATATAAAGCTACTTAGTATGCAACACAAAAGAGGAACAGTGCAGTCAAAAACTACAATTGCTGATTTGAAAAAAAAAGAGTACGTAATTCAGTTTCTTATATGTTAAATAATGAAAATGTAACGGCTCTGCTGCAGGAGCTATTAGAACTTCAAGCTAGAGGTAAGGTATCACAATCCTGAGTTAATAAGGAGCATCAAAACGGATACAGGAACTAGTGAACAAGGGTTGTCGTAGCGAGATTGAATATTGCAACCCCGAAGTCCTACAAAAATAAACGAAAAATATACCGATTCAAAAAGCAGATAAAAATTCACTTGACTCCTTCCTGAGAGACAATCGCCACTCCTTCCAAATCAACAATGTAAGTGTAGACCAGATGTGGCTTGAATTCAAAGAAATAGCATCAGCAGCAACTGAGAGATTTACACCAAATATTGTAAGTTAACAAACGACGCAGCTGACCTTGGTACACAAAACGGGTCAGAACATTTAAGCTCGAAATTTAGCGCGGACTTCAATGCGAGATCCTTTTAATAGTTCCCACAGCGAAACTCTCGTCTCGAAAGCTGGCAGAAAATCCAAAGAATTCTGGTAGTATTTGAGGTATGTTAGCGGCAAGACTTCTCTGCGCGATAGCAATGGAGATACTATGGGAGACAGTGCTGCCAAAGCAGACTTACTAAACACAGGCTCCCGAAATGCCTTCACAAAAGAAGAAGAAGTGTATCTCCAGAATTCGAATCAACAGCTGCCAATACGAGTAACGTAGAAGTAGATATCCTCGGAGCAGCGAAACAGCTTAAATCATTTAATAAAAGTAAGTGTTCTGGTCCAGAATGTATACCAATCAGTTTCCTTTTAGAGTATGCTGATGCAGTAGCTCCATACTTAACAATTATAAACAACCGTTCGCTCGACGAAAGTTCCGTACCCAAAGACTGGAAAGTTGCACGGGTCACACCAATATTCGAGAAAGGTAGTAGGAATAATCCACTAAAATACAGGCCCATGCCGTTAACGTCGATATGCAGCAGGATTTTGGAACATATATTGTGTTCTGGAAGAAAACGGTCTACTGACACACAGTCAACACGGATTTAGGAAACTTCGTTCCTGTGAAACCCAACTAGCTCTTTACTCACGTGATGTGTTGAGAGCGACTGACAAGGGATTTAAAATTGATTCCGTATTTCTGGAAGGCTTTTGACACTGTAGCACACAAGCGGCTCGTAGTGAAATTGCGTGCTTATTGGATATCGTCTCAGTTATGTGACTGGATTCGTGATATCCTGTCAGAGAGGTCACAGTTCGTAGTAAATGACGGAAAGTCATCGAGTAAAACGGAAGTGATTTCTGCTGTTCCCCAAGGTAGTATATAGACTCTTTGCTGTTTTTTTACCTATACAAACGATTTGGGAGACAATCTGAGCAGCCGTTTAGGTTGTTTGCAGATGACGCTGTCGTTTATCGACTAGTAAATTCATCAGAAAATCAAAACAAAGTGCATAACTATTTAGAAGAGATATCTGTATGGTGCGAGAATTGGCAATTGACCCTAAATAATGAAAAGTGTGAGGTCATTCACATGATTACTAAAAGGAATAGGTTAATCTTCGGTTACACGATAAATCAGTCAAATATAAAGGCCGTAAATTCAACTAAATACCTAGGAATTACAATTACGAACAACTTATATTGGAAGGAAAACGTAGAAAATGCTGTCGGGAAGACTAACCGAAGACTGCGTTTTATTGGCAGCACACTTAAGAAAATGTAACAGATCTACTAAGGAGCCTGCCTACACTACGTTTGTCCGTCCTCTTTTAGAATACTACTGTGCGGTGTGGGATCCTTGCCAGCTGGGATTCACGTAGTAAATCGAAAAAGTTCAAAGAAGGGCAGCACGTTTTGTATTATCGCGAAATAGGGGAGAGAGTGTCACCGAATCGATACAGGATTTGGTATGGACATAATTAAACAAAGACATTTTTCGTTGCGGAGGAATCTCACGAAACTCCAATCACCAACTTTCCCCTCCGATTGCGAAAATATTTTGTTGACACCGACCTACATAGGCAAAAACTTTCACCATGATAAAATAAGGGAAATCAGAGCTCGTACGGAAAGATATAGGTGTTGGTTCTTTCCGCACGTTATACGAGATTGGAATAGTAGAGAATTGTGAAGGTGGTTCGATGAACCCACTGCCAGGCTCTTAGATGTGATTTGCGGATTATCTATGTAGATACACATCTAGATTCTCATTAAATAAGGAAATTTGCTCTGACCGTACACTATTGTTATACTAACGCATGTAGCTACTTAAATAAGTTTGTGAAATTACCTCATCCAAGAGCACTTCACTGAAATTGTTGAGAAGTTCCATTTTTTATGAACAATGACCCTTTTTTACGGCAACTGAATTTGGGGAAGAAACATATTATATGAAATTTATAAAAGTGTTCGTCAAGTATTATTTATGTAAAGCATAATCTTTTGACGAGAGAGGTGAAGTTGTAAGACAACTATGTACCAAGTTTATTTTATTTAAAGGATAGTGACAACATTAAAAAACTGGGAAGTCAACGAAAAATTGTAAAAATAAAAACACTGAAAAAATGAAAGGTCAGTAAATTAATTTGCTATTTTGTAAGTTATTATTATTATTATTACGACTGCTACTACTACTAACGATTTACTTGCATGAACTACTTGTGACACATGATTTTCGAAAATATATTCGTCCATCGTGGACTGGTTCTTGAGGCCGCGACTGTATGCTTAAAATACAAAGATACAGAAGTTCTGCACCAGTCTCCGTTTATATTAGCTAATCACAACAAGTTTCGGAGTTAATTCGAAAATCTTCGGGTGGTACCTGCTAAAACTGCATTGATTTACGTTCGCCTTACGAGCAACAATAAGTTACTGTGGGTGGATGCACATGTTTTGAGTTGGAAAGTTTGTTCATATTTCGATTAAAGAATTTCCTTGTTGCTGCCAGTGTACATAGAAATCATCGTTGTTACTGCTTTTTTTTTTTAACAACTAAAGAACTATTTGAAGTCAATTACAGGCAATTGGAAGGGGCGTGACGAAGCAGACGATGCGCTTAACTATTGAAAAAAATTGCGAACACAAATTTACTTTGTTTCAAATATGAACGACTTACAGACACTCTATGAAATTTTAACTGTTGTGGTAGGGCGTTCAGTTCCTTCACCAGCGCGGTTGCATATGGACGTGCCACAGTGCATCTCCCCATCGCAACACACAAGGGCTCGATTGGATTTCAGCCGGTGGGACGAGCAAGCAAATCTATTCGCCAAATATCCTCTCGTTCCAAAACCTCTTCCACTCGTGCTGTTCGATGTGATAGCGTTCTCATCCTTAAAAATGAAGTCAGGACCGAATGGACCCCAGAGAAGACGCTAGTGGGGTAGGAATGCAATGTCACAATAAAGCTGAATGGTGACAATACCGTGTTGAAAGAACGGAAGTCAACTTTATGCCTCCACACACCATACCACCTGGACCAACAAAGCGGTCATGTTCCACATGTTTCTGGATGCGTTACATGTTTCCAGCTCTCTCTCCATATGTGGGCACAGCCAGCTCTGTCGAACATGATCGTTACGGTGGTCCGTGCGTTATGGTGTTGGGAGGCATAATGTTGCACTGGCGTGCTGACCTCCAGGTCCTGTAGCATGGCACATTTCGTCAATGTTGTGACACTCTACTCCTTCCCCATGTACATCTTTTAGGGCATAACTTCATTTTTATGTTTGACGATGCGTGATACATCGAACAGCGCAGGTGGATGAACTCTTGGAACGAGAGGACATTCGACGAAGGGGCTGACCGTCCCTTTCACCTCGACATAATCCCACCGGGCACGTGCGGGATGCGTTGTGGGGACATATCACAGCAGGTTTACACGCACCAAAGACCATCCAGCAACTGTCAACTCCGCTCATGGAGGAATGGAAAGCTCTGCCAAAAGAATTTCATGTCAGCCTTGTGGCCAGCAGGGGACCAGGTTGCACGACATGCATTGCCCGTCCGTGCTGATCACACATTCTATAAAAAACCACGTCTCACCTTTCGTAATGTCCAGGGGAAACATTATGAATCGTGGTGACTTCAGTGAAATTATAGTCTTTGAATAAAAGTGTCTTCTTTGCTCGTCTCGTTGCGTATTTCTTTCAGTTTTCTTCTAAACTGTACTACACTGTACTTTAATAGTTCTTGTTACGTATGGTCTGAGTTTCACCGAGCTATGTTAATTGGCAGTGATACATCACACGACAGTGTACAACGGCCGTAAAGTTTCTCATTCCATTAACCGGTTCATAAAGTTTGGGTCTGTTAGGTATCAGATGATGTAAGATGTTGCCCTCGCAAATTATGTTGTCTAATTGCTTGAAGCATGATCAGGAAATTTACTAGAAATTTCGAATTTTTCTCTGTAGTGCTGAAGCGTTCTGCGACAAGAGTTCCTGAGCCAGGTGGTCTACAAATTCGTCGGAATAACGTGTTTGATCCAAATTCTTTGCCTATCTGTACCCAGATTATTTCACATTTGGAGTCTATGATATCCTCACGAGATGTAACGAGTTTTTCTTCACAGCAACATTTGCTGCTCTCTTCGTATTGTGGGGTAACAGGCGTGTCGTGGCGCCCTGAAAATATTCTAAGTTCGGAGTTGGCGTGGCCGAGCTGCAGCATCTCAGCGGGTCACTGCCCGGCAGCAACCACGTGGTACCGAACGTTAGCTTAGCAACCGCCTGATGCCACACAACGGCCGGTCCAGCCGCATGGCTGGGAATTCTATGGTGACGCTGAGTTGATGAAGGAGACACGCCGCGAGTGCCAAAGATGGCGAACTTTGTGAAACATTAATGGCAGCCATTTCACAGTTCATATAGAAATTAATAGTAACCAGATGAACCATGATACCTCAAAAAGAAACATGTACATTACCATTATTTGCACGACGATTCTGATGGTGTAATTAGATTTTTAATATCTTTATTAGTTTAAAGTTTAGTATCTGATGATAAATTATACAAGTAACACCCAGCAAAGAATTTCCAAAATCTAAACCCTTCATCCAATTTCGTCGATCGACATGTCTTTAGAAAGCTATTAGTGTAAACCTAAATTGGTATAAATTACAGGCGTGTAACTTGAATAGTAAATCAGTTATTGGAGGTCAGAGTGGCCAATTACTATCGATCGTGTCAGGCCATAAGTACTCCACAGTGACATCAAAAAACGGTAGCAACATGCTTATAAATATATTTATTCGACTATGTCTTTGTTTATATCCGATATATACTGTTCATGAAGACATTTGTTAAATATTTACTGTGTTTTAGAAAGCTCAGAGACATCAGGCTACTGGCCTACCTTTTGTTCTATTCCTTTGATATACGTTTATGTAATTTGTTTATGTATTCAATAATTGGTGTTAGAGCTTGTTTATGGTCCAGCCATAGGAATATTTATTTAATTTCAAGTTATTTAAATGTATATCCAGTATTTCATATGTGTTTCAATATGTTTGTGAGTGTGCGTTGGCTTGGAGACATGGCGGGAGCACTCTAGCCAATCACAGTGCTCGTTACTAAGAGAGACATACGGAGGTTGGGGAGGAGCATCGTTTCCGGAGAGGATATGAGGTAGTTGTGCGCAGAGCGGCTCGGGGGACAGTACGGCACAGGACATGGGAAGTGCTGGACGCGACGGCGCGAGGGACTCACAGTCGCGAGATGAACTTGGAGAGTGTGGAGCAGTTTGCACGTGATCGCGAGAGATAGAAACATCTCGTAGTGCCGACTTGTGTACTTGTGAGATTCCCGTGGCTTCTGCAGTTAAGACGTAGTACGCGTTTGTAAGTGAATATCTCTCGAGCTACGTTGTTGTTCATAACTAATTACGTGAAGTAGGAATGTATTGTTTCCCTGTTATTCAACTTATATTTAATTTCATTGCTGGACCATCGACACAAATAACTGTTTTGCAGAAATATACCACATTCTCAAAAGTACTACTGCTCTCATACTCATCATTTAAAGTCGTTAAGATAATACTGGCAGATTTTATTTAATTGCAATATTTCATTTATAAATTTCTACGGTACTTTCGCAATTGCCGAGTGATAGGAACCTTCGACGATTCGATCCATGTGTATATTAATATAATATACTGTAGACGTAGCAGTTGGTTGGTTCTGGTCTTCAGTCCTGAGACTGGTTTGATGCAGCTCTCCACGCTACTCTATCCTGCGCGAGCTTCTTCATCTCCCAGTACCTACTGCAGCCTACATCCTTCTGAATCTGCTTGGTGTATTCATCTCTTGGTCTCCCTCTACGATTTTTACCCTCCACGCTGCTCTCCAATACTAAATTGGCGAACCCTCGATGTCTCACAACATGTTCTACCAACCGATCCCTTCTTCTAGTCTAGTTGTGCCACAACTTCCTCTTCTCCACAATTCTATTCAATACCTCCTCATTAGGTATGTGATCTACCCATCTAATCTTCAGCATTCTTCTGTAGCAGCACATTTCGAAAGCTTCTATTCTCTTCCTGTCTTCCATACATGGCTACACTCCATACAAATACTTTCAGAAACGACTTCCTGACATTTAAATCTATACTCGATGTTAACAAATTTTTCTTCTTCAGAAACGCTTTCCTTGCCATTGTCAGTCTACATTTTATATCCTCTCTACTTCGGCCATCATCAGTTATTTTACTTCCCAAATAGCAAAACTCCTTTACTACTTTCAGTGTCTCATTTCCTAATGTAATTCCCTCAGCATCATCCGACTTAATTCGACTACATTCCGTTATCCTCGTTTTGCTTTTGTTGATGTTCATCTTATACCCTCCTTTCAAGACACTATCCATTCCGTTCAACTGCTCTTCCAAGTCCTTTGCTGTCTCTGACAGGATTACAATGTCATCGGCGAACCTCAAAGTTTTTATTTCTTCTCCATGGATTTTAATTTCTACTCCGAATTTTTCTTTTGTTTCCTTCACTGCTTGCTCAATATATAGATTGAATAACATCGGGGATAGGCTACAACCCTGTCTCACACCCTTCCCAACCATTGCTTCCGTTTCATACCCCTCGACTCTTATAACTGCCATCTAGTTTCTGTAAAAATTGTAAATAGGCTTTCGCCACCTTCAGAATTTGAAAGAGAGTATTCCAATCAACATTGTCGAAAGCTTTCTCTAAGTCTACAAATGCTAGAAACGTAGGTTTGCTTTTCCTTAATCTTTCTTCTAAGATAAGTCGTAGGGTCAGTATTGCCTCAAGTGTTCCAACATTTCTACGGAATCCAAACTGATCTTCCCCGAGGTCGGCTTCTATCAGTTTTTCCATTCGTCTGTAAAGAATTCGCGTTAGTATTTTGCAGCTGCGACTTAATAAACTGATAGTTCGGTAATTTTCACATCTGTCAACACCTGCTTTCTTTGGGATTGGAAATATTACATTCTTCTTGAAGTCTGAGGGAATTTCGCCTGTCTCATACATCTTGCTCACCAGATGATAGAGTTTTGTCAGGACTGGCTCCCCCAAGGCTGTCAGTAGTTCTAATGGAATGTTGTCTACTCCCGGGGCCTTGTTTCGACTCAGGTCTTTCAGTGCTCTGTCAAACTCTTCACGCAATATCATATCTCCTATTTCATCTTCATCTACATCCTGTTCCATTTCCATAATATTGTCCTCAAGTACATCGCCCTTGTATAGACCCTCTATATACTCCTTCCACCTTTCTGCTTTCCCTTCTTTGCTTAGAACTGGGTTTCCATCAAAGCTCTTGGTATTCATGCAAGTGGTTCTCCTCTCTCGATAGGTCTCTTTAATTTTCCTGTAGGCAGTATCTATCTTACCCCTAGTGAGATAAGCTTCTACATCCTTACATTTGTCCTCTAGCCATCCCTGCTTAGCCATTTTGCACTTCCTGTCGATCTCATTTTTGAGACGTTTGTATTCCAGGCTTAGCAGTATATGGCTTGTAATGAGGCAACTACATATCCCAGCTCCTAGACAACGAAACCAGCCAAAACTTTTAATATTTCAACACTGAGTCGGACAGTATGTAGTTGAGAGCCACATCACCACACCACTTAATTATATTATTTGAAATCCCGCAGTCTTACTACCATTCATGAGCGACATTTTGTGGCACAAATTATTACTGACCTGCATATGTCCGGTTATTTGATTTTGTTGTAAGAAAAACGTAAATGAGTTTGAAAGTGGAGGAAAGTAGCTAGAAATCGAGGAAGAAGGGACGACTGTTCATCAGACGACACTATTTTTCGTACAATTGACAAGATTAGGCGTCGAGCTGAAATGACGTTGGGCAGCGTTCCAGATTTTCGTGTAAGCGAACCCAGTGCCAAATATGCGATAAATTTACATCCCACAAGGGATCAGAGCTGTCTCGTAGTTATAAGCGGTCGTTTATAAATTTAAATCTGCATGTCAAACTGTCCATGCGACCAGATATCGGTAAGCATGCGTTTCAAAACGCCGCGCGTAAAACTAGATTCTTCCCGTGCTCATACTTCGGGTTATATTTGTGATGGAAAGGTTGGATCAAGTGTCTTGGATAGCCCTTAGGCTAGGGACCATTAGCATACTCAATAGAAGGATCGTCTTACTGTAACAGGGTCAAAGATCGAATATTACTCACATCCTCCAGCTTAGGCAAACAGAGCGAATAGACAGGCTCGTTTTACATTAGATGTGTTCTACAGTGCACCTTAGGGGGCGTATGGAGACACCATTTAGTTCGTGAAAGCACCCGAAAAAAGGGTTTTTACACAATTTTTTGTCGTCTGAAGCGTATATCTAAGTAAGGAACCGCAGAAAAGTGCTCATATTTTAACGGCTAGGTATTTATCTAGACGTGCCATCTTCCTGTTTTCAGAAATCCTTACCCGTTATCGAGACGTGCCATCTTCCTGTTTTCAGAAATCCTTACCCGTTATCGAGAAACACCGTAAAAACAGGGTTTTTGGGTACCAAAACCGAGCAGCGGATTCAAACACGGCTATGCAAAGCAGATGGCTGTAGCATTTCCAATATATTTCTAAGATCCCAATCTCGAAAACCTAGAAAATGTTCTTCATATCTTTATCCTTATCCGAGATACAGAGGTCCGAAGTTACCGACCTGTACATGTAAAATATGCACGTAGTTTATAAAGTGACAACGGCCTTGCCGCAAAGGTAACACCGGTTCCCGTCAGATCACCGAAATTAAGCGCTGTCGGGCTGGGCTAGCACTTGGATGGGTGACCATCCGGTCTGCCGAGCGCTGTTGGCAAGTGGGGTGCACTCAGCCCTTCTGAGGTAAACTGAGGAGCTACTTGATTGAGATGTAGCGGCTCCGGTCTCGTAAACTGACATACGGTCGGGAGAGCGGTGTGCTGACGACATGCCCCTCCATATCAGCAACCAGTGACGCCTGTGGACTGAGGAAGCGACGGCGGCCGGTCGGTACCGTTGGGCCTTCCGAGGCCTGTTCGGATGGAGTTTAGTTTAGTTTAGCTCGGAGAAATATGCTGTAAAGTGTCTCCGATATCATCAGAAGGGTGCCCGGAATCCCGCACTGAAGCACATGCAAAATTTTTGTGCACGTAAAAGCGGTCTTAGGTGTCAAATTAGTTTTGCGTTATCTCAGTTTCACATGGAGTACCAGGTGCCTCACTCTACTGTTCTGAACACCTTTAAAAATCATCCCAAAAATGTATACGAACATATTTGCGCTTTTTTATGCTGAGAGAGAAGGAGACATTGGCAGTAGGGAAGAGACGGAGCAGTGCGGGGTAGCCCCGCCGTCTGAGGCGCCTTGTCACCGTCCTTGCGACTCCCCCCGTCGGAGGTTCTCGAGTCCTCCCTCGGGCACGGGTGTGTGTGTGTGTTGTCCATAGCGTAAGTTAGTTTAAGTTCGATTAAGTAGTGTAAGCCTAGAGACCGATGACCTCAGCAGTTTGGTCTCATGACACTTTACCACAAAAAAATAAAAAAAGAGACGGATAAGTGGTTGGGAAAGGAGTGAGACAGGGTTGTAGCCTCTCCTCGATGTTATTCAATCTGTATATTGAGCAAGCAGTAAAGGAAACAAAAGAAAAATTCGGAGTAGGTATTAAAATTCATGGAGAAGAAGTAAAAACTTTGAGGTTCGCCGATGACATTGTAATTCTGTCAGAGACAGCAAAGGACTTGGAAGAGCAGTTGAACGGAATGGACAGTGTCTTGAAAGGAGGATATACGATGAACATCAACAAAAGCAAAACGAGGATAATGGACTGTAGTCAAATTAAATCGGGTGATGCTGAGGGGATTAGATTAGGAAATGAGACACTTAAAGTAGTAAAGGAGTTCTGCTATTTAGGGAGTAAAATAACTGATGATGGTCGAAGTAGAGAGGATATAAAATGTAGACTGGCAATGGCAAGGAAATCGTTTCTGAAGAAGAGATATTTGTTAACATCGAGTATAGATTTAAGTGTCAGGAAGTCGTTTCTGAAAGTATTTGTATGGAGTGTAGCCATGTATGGAAGTGAAACATGGACGATAACCAGTTTGGACAAGAAGAGAATAGAAGCTTTCGAAATGTGGTGCTACAGAAGAATGCTGAAGATAAGGTGGGTAGATCACGTAACTAATGAGGAGGTATTGAATAGGATTGGGGAGAAGAGAAGTTTGTGGCACAACTTGACTAGAAGAAGGGATCGGTTGGTAGGACATGTCCTGAGGCATCAAGGGATCACAAATTTAGCATTGGAGGGCAGCGTGGAGGGTAAAAATCGTAGAGGGAGACCAAGAGATCAATACACTAAGCAGATTCAGAAGGATGTAGGTTGCAGTAGGTACTGGGAGATGAAGAAGCTTGCACAGGATAGAGTAGCATGGAGAGCTGCATCAAACCAGTCTCAGGACTGAAGACTACAACAACAACAACAAGTTATAAATACTGGAAGATAGTAGAAGGTGGTTGCGGTATGGAAAGAGCAAAGGAGACTCTGGTAATGTGAGAGAGAGGGAGGGACACAGTGGCAGTGAAACACAGCTGACAGTGAAAGAACTGTGCTAGGAAAACAGTGAAGAAGACAGTGCCAGGGGGTTGGAGAGGAACAAAGATAAAGTGGAAGTGGGTGAGAGCCAGTGATAATGAGAGACGAAGTCTATGACAGTGACAACGAGAAAGAGAGAGAGAGAGAGAGAGAGAGTGACAGTGGGAAGATACAGTAGCAGTGGGAAGGAATGGACGAGATAGTAGCAGTAAGAGGGAGCAAGAGAGGAGACAAGGGTAGAAGGACAGAACAAAGGAGACCACGACTGTGAGACAGGAAATAATGACAGTTAGAGAGATGCAAAGAGATAACGGCAATGAGTTGTGCTGATTTATTTCGGCAGTTGGGACTGGATTGGTATGAGCGACTTATAGCGATAGGCTGGTGGGTGTGAGTGAGTAACACTTAGGGGAGGTTCTGGGAGTGGGAGGTGAGTTGCATGTTAAAAACAGCGCCAATACCTTTGCGTCCCTACATTTATGGGAAAAATTTTAAAGACGCTGAGGAAGGTAGAATGAGGTAACTGGTACCCGACTTTTAATCGAGAGTCTTTTAAACAGGTGTATAATCGCCTTTTTTGTGCTGCCATAGGCACAAATAATGTTTGTTATGTGGCAACACCGCGCTTTCTACACGCCTGTAGTACAAAATTTGGTATATTTCTTGTCTTTAGCTGACATGAGTCTTAGTGAACATTTGTATACACTTTTATCTTGTAACTAGTAATCATGAATACATGTCATTTCCATTATGGTCGGGCTGCACTGTGAGAATAGATGTGTTGCGTAGATTCAGAGGAAACGGGGTAATAAACAAAGAGTTAAGAGAAAGGAGAAAGTTTGCTGTTGAATGTACTTAGAAAGACCTTTTGAATTTTGACCATAATCAAGCAGAAATTATTTTAAATTGAGGAAAATTTAACGTTCAAAATGGTTCAAATGGCTCTGAGCACTATGGGACTTAACTTCTGAGGTCATCAGTCCCCTAGAACTTAGAACTACTTAAACCTAACTAACCGAAGGACATCACACACATCCACGCCCGAGGCAGGATTCGAACCTGCGACCGTAGCGGTCGCGCAAAATTCAACGGAAAAAATATTTGTCTATTTCTGCAAAAAAGATCGTTGCGTTAAACTCTCAGATTTTCTGATTTATAATAGACTCAATCACACAAATATAATAACAAAATAGGCAACTTTGAATAATTTAGAGAAATAATAGCATAAAACAGTAACAATTTTAACGTTTCCGTTCAAATTTGGTATGTGCAGTCTTGATTTGTAGATCTATATTAGGAAAAACACATAGGATGAACAGTTATTAATTTTTTTTGCTGCATACGTCAGCTTCAGTAGTTTTTCAGATATTATTTTAAAGTACAAAATCCAAGATCTTACATTAGTCACTTTATAGACCAAAGTCATGAGCATTGATGGTTAATCTTTCTATTATTTTCATCCATCATACTCAAATCATTGAACTTCATGAAACATTGAGAGTATTAGATACTACAAAATAAAACATGTTTCCTTTCCTTTTCTATTCTGTGGTCCCAAAAGTATTACAGCACAGACATGTGGTTGCAGTGCACACATGGACTGTGCGGCTGGTCCCGGCGGAGGTTCGAGTCCTCCCTCGGGCATGGGTGTGTGTGTTTGTGCTTAGGACAATTTAGGTTAAGTAGTGTGTAAGCTTAGGGACTGATGACCTTAGCAGTTAAGTCACATAAGATTTCAGACACATTTGAACATTTTTGCAGTACACCGAGAATCGGAGCTTGTGTTTTTCATGACTATCACCCCTTCGGAACTTCACCCGTTACCATGTACCCTGCCATTTTTGAAATGTACAATACGCATTAATCCACTGTTAATTTATAGGAATTCTTGTTTCACTTATCGGCTAAGAACGAACAAGAATCATCGGAAACAGATTCTGACATAACTATCATTTCTATCTATTTTTTAGGTAATCTGCCATTTTAATAACTTGTTTACTTACAAGCCTGAGCGTAATGTTTTTGAATATCAGACTGAACATTCATACCGTGGGTCAAGTTACGAAATATCTCTGCAGCGTCTGCCGGAATAAGACGTCGAACTGGCGGGGAATGTTCTGTGGGATTTGGACGTTCGTGTTATCTCTCCTGGATGCTTTTCGAGACGAGTACATCCAGCAAATACTTGAGTTACTCTGAGATGAAAAGGTTGGCATAGGCGAGGAATCCGTGGCGGGAGCCATCAAATCAATCAGAAAAAAAACCCACTTGAATTTCATTTCGTTTTCTCGTCCCCTTTCGGGTGATTCAAATTTTTTTGCCACGCTGTGTAAAATTGTGCAAAATATCACCTTAAAAACAAATGAATTCTCAATAAGTAATTACTATTCTCTGCAGTAGCAGATAGCTAGCACTCTTTGCATTAGGCTGTCTTGGTAATTCGTTGGGTACGGCGACAACAGACAATTCACGCCAGTAGTAGTACTTGCGCCCACGAGCGCTGATATAAATCGTACCTTTAGTTCGTAAGGGGTAGTGCAGCCCTCGGTTGGGATTTTGCGGGGACCAGCCGCTGGAAGGGAGAGGCACTCTCCGTGCCAGAGCTAAGCTGAAGCGACGAGACGGCAGCCCTTGTTATTGCGCCCGTGTCGCCGCCTAACTCCCGGGAGAGCGCTGCTCTGCTGCTATACTGTACAGTGGGCGGCTAGCTCCTGTTATGGCCGCTTGCAATTCCCGCACATTTTCAGCAGTTCGCTCTCCACCGATGGCCAAGTGCATTCCGCGAAAAATACGCGACCCACACGTGAATATACAGGGTGGTCCATTGATCGTGACCGGGCCAAATATCTCACGAAACAATCGTCAAACGAAAAAACTACAAAGAACGAAACTTGTCTAGCTTGAAGGGGGAAACCAGATGGCGCTATGGTTGGCCCGCTAGATGGGGCTGCCATAGGTCAAACGGATATGAACTACGTTTTTTTTAAATAGGAACCCCCATTTTTATTACATGTTCGTGTAGTACGTAAAGAAATATGAATGTTTTAGTTGGACCACACTTTTCGCTTTGTGATAGATGGCGCTGTAATAGTCACAAACATATGGCTCACAATTTTAGACGAACAGTTGGTAACAGGTAGGTTTTTTAAAATTAAATTACAGAACGTAGGTACGTTTGAACATTTTATTTCGGTTGTTCCAATGTGATACATGTACCTTTGTGAACTTATCATTTCTGAGAACGCATGCTGTTACAGTGTGATTACCTGTAAAAACCTCATTAATGCAATAAATGCTTAAAATGATGTCCGTCAACCTCAGTGCATTTGGCAATACGTGTAACGACATTCCTCTCAACAGCGAGTAGTTCGCCTTCCGTAATGTTCGCACATGCATTGACAATGCGCTGACGCATGTTGTCAGACGTTGTCGGTGGATCACGATAGGAAATATCCTTTAACTTTCCCCACAGAAAGAAATCCGGGGTCGTCAGATCCGGTGAACGTGCGGGCCATGGTATGGTGCTTCGACGACCAATCCACCTGTCATGAAATATGCTATTCAATACCGCTTCAACCACACGCGAGCTATGTGCTGGACATCCATCATGTTGGAAGTACATCGCCATTCTGCCATGCAGTGAAACATCTTGTAGTAACATCGGTAGAATATTTCGTAGGAAATCAGCATACATTGCACCATGTAGATTAGCATCGATAAAATGGGGGCCAATTATCCTTCCTCCCATAATGCCGCACCATACATTAACCCGCCAAGGTCGCTGATGTTCCACTTGTCGCAGGCATCGTGGATTTTCCGCTGCCCAATAGTGCATATTATGCCGGTTTACGTTACCGCTGTTGGTGAATGACGCTTCCTCGCTAAATAGAATGCTTGCAAAAAATCTGTCATCGTCCCGTAATTTATCTTGTGCCCAGTGGAAAAACTGTACACGACGTTCAAAGTCGTCGCCATGCAATTCCTGGTGCATAGAAATATGGTACGGGTGTAATCGATGTTGATGTAGCATTCTCAACACCGACGTTTTTGAGATTCCCGATTCTCGCGCAATTTGTCTGCTACTGATGTGCGGATTAGCCGCGACAGCAGCTAAAAAACCTACTTGGGCATCATCATTTGTTGCAGGTCGTGGTTGACGTTTCACATGTGGCTCAACACTTCCTGTTTCCTTAAATAACGTAACTATCCGGCGAACGGTCCGGACACTTGGATGATGTCGTCCAGGATACCGAGCAGCATACATAGCACACGCCCGTTGGGCATTTTGATCACAATGGCCATACATCAACACGATATCGACCTTTTCCGCAATTGGTAAACGGTCCATTTTAACACGAGTAATGTATCACGAAGCAAATACCGTCCGCACTGGCGGAATGTTACGTGATACCACGTAATTATACGTTAGTGACTATTACAGCGCCATCTATCACAAAGCGAAAAAAGTGGTCCAACTAAAACATTCATATTTCTTTACATACTACACGAATATGTAATAAAAATGTGGGTTCCTATTTTTAAAAAAGGCAGTTGATTTTCGTTTGACGTATGGCAGCGCCATCTAGCGGGCCAACCATAGCGCCATCTGGTTTCCCCCTTCAAGCTAGACGAGTTTCGTTCTTTGTAGTTTTTTCGTTTGACGCTTCTTTCGTGAGATATTTGCCGCGGTCACTATCAATGGACCACCCTGTAGTATGTAAGTAACAACGTGCTTCTGTGTCACCAATATCCCTAAAGATTAATCACATTCCCCAGGCGTGGACAATAAAACGCTGCTAACAAGAGAATACACTGCAGTTGGAGATAAGGAAGATGACAGTTCTTAGCTTCAAGAGCACAGGTAGTTAGTACGAAGGGAGGACACTATTAATATGGCTACATTTATTTCTATAATTATATTATCAAATCAAAGCTATAATTTTATTATTCTCTATAAAAGTAATTACTATTCTCTACGGTAATAGTCAGCCAGCAGTCTTTGCGTTAGGTTGTCTTAGTAATCCATTGGGTACGGCGACAACAGGTAATTCACACCAGCACAGAAGTACTTGCGCCCAAGTGACTGTAACTAATTAATGAGTCGCACTTCTAGAAATATTCAGCAGGGATCAGGGATACTAGGACTTTTACTTTCTTTTTAATAAATGAAACTAGCTATTTTCAATTTTATCTTCCGCTTATCCGTGCCTTTTTTTCCGCCTGATGAGCCAGCTGTTAACACGTAAGTGGCAACAGGTTATAATGTAACCCTAGTGGTGATTGTATTTATTTAAAAAACGGTTTACCTTCCTCGTTTCCTGAACATTTTATTGTACTTTTCTCTTTTTACAGTGGTTGTATCGAAAAGACTGAGGGCGGATTGTTCGGTGGTGCAAGGACCGTACACTTTATGTGTTCGTTCGTTATTTATTCCCTGTTACAGAGGAGAAGAGATTTACTTGCCGATTGTTTCCTCACGCTCGCGTACGTTTTCACGTAAGGATTTTGTCAAACTTATCGGTCAACTGCCGCCGAACACTGGCGTTGAAAATCGCCTGAATGGTCTGACGTCCACGGCCCCACAATTTAATTTCGACGATGAATTACTTCATAAACGCAGGCTGACTTATAATCATACATGATTTCACTGCATTTTGTCTGAAAACATGTTAACGTTTGTTCGCCGTCATTGGAGCTTTCTTTTTCTCATCGAGATACTCGAGTTATGCAAAGTTTCTCACTGTTTATAGTATCTTCATAACGTGACTTACTGAGAAAACAATTTATTGAACCATCTCAGGTTTTAGAGAGAGGAGGGGAACGCTTCAACTGTCGCCCAACGTAGAGCTTTGACGAAAATTAAAATTTCATTGTACGTGACTAAAAAATTGTTTTTCTGTTGCATGATTCATTATCGATGGAACCAAGAAATACCGATGGAAGCAATAAATACTAATCTGAAGTCATACTGTGAGAGAAAGCATAAAAGAAAAGAAACTGGTATAGGATTTGCACATACTTCAGTGTTAAAGGAAGCCGGAACGCACAACAATAAGGTAAAGACATCATCGCTATATGTTTGCATTTCGTGTTGTTACAACTTTTTAGACAGTGAATACATAGATTTGACAAAAATTTCGTAAATAACATTTTTGTTGTTCCAAAATAGTTATGTTTCTCGACGTAACCTCTCTCAGTTCACAGCATTTAGTTCACAGATAATCCAACTAATTTTACTCCTCATAAGGCAAATTTTTCCGGTACCGTATAGTGCTAATGTACGAGATGTGTTCAAAAAATTCTGGGACTTTGTCCACAAAATATTTCTACATTTACCTTTTACTTATTGTGCATGGTCTCCTTCGAAATACTCTCATCCACAGCTGACACACCGTCACCAATGCTGTTTCCACTTCCGGAAGCTGTCTTGGTACGCCTCTTGCTGGATCGCACGAAGCGCCGTCTGCAAATTTTCTTTTATATTGTCTATCGTTGCAAATCTCCGTCCATTCAACGGGGTTTTCAACTATGATAATACAAAAAAGTTCGCAGTCAAAGGACAACGCAACATCGGTAAGATGTAGAAGTACCGGGTCATAGATACTTCGTCTTTTTCTTTTTTCTTTATTGTGATTTCATTCCCCTGCCCCATATGGGCAGGGGAGGGCTGTCAGCGGCACAATCCGCCGCTCTTCAGCCGAGTGACACTACAACTAAAACAAGAATAAAATGATACATACATAAGGAGATAAAAAAGGGGAACAAAAAACAGAGTAAGGGGAGAAAATGGAGGTAAAATATACACTGACATGGAGCCGTTCATGGGGGACAGTTAAAAAAGTCACCAGAAAGTTAAAAACACAGTTGGCGATTCTTAAAACACAGAGAAGACACGGAATGTGCAGGCACAGGGTAAAAGTCGGCCACAGTAGTAAAAACACTCCAGAACAACACACTTAAAACCCACTTGGAGCACACACGACGAAGAATAAAACTGCCAGGTGGGACCTGCCGAGGGAAAAGGTCAGAGAGGATGGAAAAGGAGGGGAGAGCATGGGGCAGCTGGGGAAGCGGTGGGATGAAGAGAGGAGGGGTATCAGTGGGTTCACGAAGAGGCAGGAGACACGTGGGGCGGGAGAGGAAGAGGGAAGACAGGGCAGGAGGGAGCCCAGAGACACTGAAAGGAGGCACAAGAGATGGAGGGGGAGTAGGAGGGGAAAGCCGCTCAGGAGGAGGGAGGGGGTGGAGAGGAAGCCCTGAGGAGGAGGCAGGAAGAGGGGGTTAGAGTTGGTAGGATGGTTAGATGTCAGGGCGAAGCTCATCATCCGGGAGGGGTAGACGGTGGAAGTTGTGTTGGGAAAGGAGATGGAGGGTGTGGAGATGGAGAGATGGTGGGACCCAACGGTAAAGGCACAGCAACTGGTTGGGTGTGGAGAGGATGGGAGAAACCAGGGGGTGAGGAGGATCAAGGCGGCGGACAATATATAGTGTGCGGATGTGTTCAAGGAAAAGGAGAAGGTGGGGGAAGGGAATGAGGTCGTAGAGGATGCACATGGGGATGGAAGGTGGATGCGGAAGGTGAGGCGGAACGCATGGCCGGGGAGGGGCGGAAATCCAAGCATAACAGAGGATGGGGCGGATCAAGGATGGTGGAAGGATGCAGACCCCACGTCCGGCCGGACAGGAGTTTCAGGAGGCGGAGGCGGTTGTGAGCTTTGTTTTGGACGGTAAGGAGATGGGGAGTCCAGGTGAGGTGGCGGTCGTGTGTGAGGCCAAGGTATTTGAGTGTAGGAGTGAGGTGGATAGGACGGCCACAAATGGTGAGGTACAAATCATGGAGGCGGATGGATCGGGTGGTGCGGCCTATGATGATCGCCTGGATCTTGGAGGGATTAACACGGAGGAACCACTGGTTGCACCAAGCGGTGAATTGGTCAAGGTGGGTTTGGAGGGTACGTTGGGACCGTTGAAGGGTAGGATAAAGGGCTAGGAAGGTGGTGTCATCAGCGAATTGGAGAAGATGAACAGGAGGGGGAGGTTTGGGCATATCAGCAGTGTACAGGAGATAGAGGAGAGGGGAAAGGACAGAACCTTGGGGCACGCCGGCAGAGGGGTAGAAAGTACGGGAGTTGGAATTGTAGATAGTCTCATAGAAGGGACGATGGGAGAGGAAGGAAGCAACAAGACGGACGAAGTTGATGGGGAGGGCATAGGTCTGAAGTTTGAAGAGAACCCCGGGATGCCAGACATGGTCATAGGCGTTCTGGAGATCAAGGGAAACAAAGATAGCGGAGAGACGGGAGTTAAGTTGGAGGGAAAGAAGATTGGTAAGGTTAAGTAGCTGGTCGTCGGCGGAGAAGGAAGGCCGGAAGCCACATTGGGTAAGAGGAAGGAGGCGGTGCTGGTGAAGGTGGTGGTGAATACGGCGAGAGAGGATGGCCTCGAAGACCTTACTGAACACGGAGGTGAGGCAGATTGGACGATAGGAAGAGGTATCAGAGGGAGGTTTGTTAGGTGTAGGGAACAGCAGGACACGGGAAGTCTTCCACAGGTCAGGGTAAAATCCAGTGGAGAGGAGGACATTGTACAGGGTAGCAAGGACAGACAGGAAGGATGGAGGGGATTCCTTGAGGTGACAGTAGGTGACGCCATCATGACCAGGGGCGGTGTTGCGTTTGGAGCGGAGGACAAGTGTGATGTCTTGTGCGGTGATGGGAGTGTTGATGTCTGGGGGGGTAACTGATCCAAGTACTGGAAGCTAGGGGCGAGTGGGGGGACAGAGGTGTCAGCGCGGTCAAGGACGGTGGGGAAGAGGGAGTAATCAAAATGGGGATCGTCAGGAATGGAGAAGACCTCGGATAGGTGGGAAGCAAAATGGTTAGCCTTACTGAGGTTGTCAGGAAAGGGTCGATCGTCATGGAGGATGGGGTAATGCGGGGTGGGACGGCTACCAGTAAGGCGGTGGAAGGCTAGATACTTCGGTTGCTCACTAGTATTAAAGGAATCCGCAGCCGAGCGAATAAGTGGTTAGTTTCATAATAGCGAGGCCTGTGGATCGAATCTCGCTGCTGGTACTTCCATTCCCACTAATTCTAACAGACATGCGTGGTTCGCTACGAAATTGAGTGTTGAGTGATAATCGTTTATGAATGTAGACCATGTTTGTTTTGCAATAGACACGTACCATGCGTCTGCGTTTAATTTCGCGTAATTCCCGCCGATTTGGAATCCCTCTGGCCGCAAGAGCGCATAGAGCGCGAATGTTGCCGGCAGAGGGCAGGTCAGAGGAGAAGGTAGTTAAGGGCTGCACTAATCGAAGCGTTAGGGTTTCAGGTGCCAGCCAGCCAGCCAGCCAGCCAACCGAGCAGCAGCGGTCCAGCCGAGCAGCAGCAGCAGCGGTCCCGGCCAGCAGCAGCGGTCCCGGCCAGCAGCAGCAGTCCCGGCCAGCAGCAGCGGTCCAGCCAGCAGCAGCGGTCCAGCCAACAGCAGCGGTCCAGCCAGCCAGCCCTCCAGCAGCAGCAGCAGCGGCGGCACCGGCCCCATCCGCGGCAGCAGCTGCGGCGTTCCTGCCAGCCGTCGCCAGTGCCAGCGCCAGCAGCGTGCGACTCTGGTCTTCGTCCGTCCCCTGTTTTTGCCTCTCCTTTTCGTCCTGTGCTTTTTTCGTTCATCCCTGCCGTCATGTTAGCCCCCACCACCACTGCCACTACTACCACCACTACCATTGTCTACACTTCGCCCTCCGCCGCCACCATCACCATTACATGGTGTGCCCAGTCACCCCCCCCTCTTTCCGTCCCTCCTCTTCTCACTCTCCCTTCGCCCTCGCTCTTTGTCGCCCCCTCTCCAGCTTCTTCCTCCCGCTCCTTTCCCTCTGATCCTTTCCCCCCACTCCCCCAGCCTGTCACTGCAGCTCCAGCTAGGGTGGTGGCTGGTCGGGCCACTGCCCATGCCCAGCTGTCCCCATCGCCTTCGCCATCACCGCCACCTACGTCGCCGTCGCTGTCGCCTTCACCGTCACCGTCACCATCTCTGACGCCGACTACTGCGTCCACGCCGGGACCTGCCACTTCCTGCCACCTCCCGATAGCTCCCGTCCCTCATGTCACCATCCACCCTTCTGCCGCCGTTAAACGCCCTAGTGGCACCACCACCTCTTCCCCTCCCAAAAAGGCCCCGCTCCGTCCTCCTTCCCCCCCAGGATGCCATGGATGTCTCCCCACCTGGCCCTGCTCCCTCCACCTCCTCCTCCTCCTCCCCCCGCTCTTTATACAAATACCTCCTCTCCCATCCCAATCCTTCTCTTCTCGAGGCCCGGAACCTCTCTCTCCTCCTCTGCCAACACTTCCCTGGTGCCCCCATATCACTCCTCACTCCCAGACGAGATTCAGTTCTCATCTCCTCCCCCAGCCCCACCCTCCATACTGACATCCTCTCCCGCCTCCCCATCACCCAGTTTGGCCCCAACGCTTCCCTCACCCCTGCTCCTTCTCCATCTCCTACCCGCCAACCCCAACCCCCACGCCGCCTGCCGACCCTCACCGCCGTGATCACTCAGCTTAGTCCGACGATCACGGAGGAGGAGGTGTTGGCGGAGCTCGAGGCGCATCCTGCGCTGGAGGTGCGGGCGGTCCGCCACATTTTCAACTCGGCCGGCCCCACCCGCCTTATGCGGGTTTTCTCCGAGGACGCCCCCTCCATAGACCGTCTCCTGAAGGAGGGTGCCCTCCTCTTCAATCAGCGCTATAAGGTCGACCCCTCCTGTTCCCCTCCTCAATCCCTGCACTGCCAGAGGTGTCTGCGCTATAACACGCACCCAACAGCCGAGTGCCATGAGGACCCCACCTGCCTGCATTGTAGGCAAGCGCACTTCCTCCAGCAGTGCCCTAACCTTCAATTCCCTCCCTCCTGCAATACCTGCAATCTCCCCATCCCACCTACTCCCAAAAGTGTGAAGCCCGACCCCCTCCAACCACTCCTGAACTCACCGTCACTGTCCATCCTCTGGACACCCCCACCCCTCCTGGCAATTCTCTTCGTCCCCCCCCCCCACCGCTGAGCACATCATCATGTTCCTCACCATTGTCCTGCAAAACGTCCACCCTTTCCAGCGCCCTCATACCCTCCAACAGGTCTCCCTCACCGCCCGTTCCGTCTTCCACCTAAAAATGTATGCCACCTACTCCCACAACCAGGCCCATTTCACCTTCTCCCGTCTTGACACCCTCGTCTAAATCCCTGTCATGGTGCGACAGCACCATATCCTGTTCAACAACATCCGTTCCCTTCCCACCAACAACAACCTCTTCATGCACACCCTTGCCACTCACCGCGTGGATACCTTCCTCCTCAATGAAACCTTCCTCCAACCCCACCACACCGTCCACACTTCGCCCTACCTTCTCCACCACTCCGAAAATCCCCTCCCGCTTGCGCGTGGCGGAGTTGCCATTGGCCACCACTGCCAGACCCCGGTTCGGCTCCAACCTCTCCTTCCCATCCCCACCGAACACCTGATCCTTAGTCTCTTCTTCCCCGGCCTTACTGTCACCTGCGCAACCATCTATGTCCACCCTAATGCTCCTATTCCTTTCGATTTCCTCTCCCACATTGATCGTACCTTCTCCTCCTATGTGAGCGCCGCCGACCTCAACATCCATAGTCGCTCCACCACCCAGTTACGGCGGTGGCATCGGTTCCTCTCCACCCTCCAAGGCGACCTCGTCCCCATTCCCCAGCACACCTGCCCCAAATCCAACTCCACTCCCGATGTCATCCTCTCCTCCCCCAACCTCCTTGGCCACATAGCGGTGGATGTCCTGGACCCCATTGGTAGCGACCATCTCCCTGTCCTCCTCACCGTTTCACACGGTCGTCGCCCCCTCCCCGACCCTCGTAATGAACCCCCCCCTGAAGTACGTCCATGACTATTTCCGTACTGACTGGAATGCCTACTGGGATACCCTCTCCACCCGGGTCGAAGGCCACCCCTTCACCTACCACCACCCTGCCGCCTCCTTTCTCCAGCAGACCTTGTCTGAGGCTGTGGAGGCCCATGTCCCTACTGTCGCCATCCACCCCCACCATCCTACCTTACCCCCACAGACCGTCCTCCTCCTCTGTGAATCCCGCCATCTCTACCGTGCCTTCCTCCACACGCATGACCCGGACACACTACGACGCCACCGGCAACTCCAGCGACACATCCGAAATTTGCTTGTGGCTAAGAAACACCAGGACTAGCGACAGACATGCACCCATTTAAATGCTACCCTACCTATAAACTCGTCCAAGTACTGGTCAGCCTTCCATCGCCTTACCGGAACTAAACCCTCCCCCTACTATCCTATTCTCCATGATGATCACCCCTTTCCTGACACCCTTAGTAAGGCCAATCACTTTGCCTTCTACCTTTCCGATGTCTTCTCCATCCCCGACGATCCCCAGTTCGATTACTCCCTCTTCCCGGATGTCCGCAATCGAACTGACACCTCTGTCCCTCCCCTCGCACCTGGTTTCCAGTACTTGGACAACATTGCACACACAGAACTCAATGCTCCTATCACTACACAGGATCTCATTGCTACACTCTGCACGAAACGCAACACCGCTCCTGGTCACGATCGTGTCACCTACTGCCACCTTCGTGAAGCTCCTGTCTCTTTCCTCTCTACAATGTAGTCCTGTCCACCGGCTACTACCCCGACCTGTGGAAAACCTCCCATATCCTGATGTTCCTTAAACCCAGTAAACCGCCGTCCGCCATCTCCTCCTATCGTCCCATCAGCCTTACCTCGGTCTTCAGCAAGGTCCTGGAGTAGAGGGACAGGGGTGGAGATGAAGGTCATCGGAAGAGCAGGACGGTCGAAAGCCACACTGGGTAACGGGAAAGTGGTGGTGCTGGCGGAGATGCTGGACCTCGAACGTGCCTATGACCGTGTGTGGCATTCCGGTCTCCGCTTCAAGCTCCAAACCTTCGCCCTTCCCATTAACTACGTCCATCTGATCGGCTCCTTTCTCTCCCACCATCCTTCCTACGTCACCATCCATAACACGGATTCCTACACCTTTTTCCCTCCGCCGGTGTGCCCCAAGGCACCGTCCTCTCCCCCCTTCTGTACCTTTTGTATACAGCGGACATGCCGCCGCCGTCACCCCCCGTCCACCTTCTCCAGTTTGCCGATGACACTGCCTTACTTGCCCTCGCCCCCACCCTGCAGCGTTCCCAACACCTTCTCCAATCCCATCTTGACCGGTTCACTGCTTGGTGCAACCAGTGGTTGCTCAAGGTCAATCCCTCCAAAACTCAGGCGATCATTGTAGGCAAAACCACCCCTTCCTTCCGCCTCCTTGATTTCTATCTCACCATCTATGGCCGTCCTATCGCCCTCACCCCCACCCTTAAGTACCTTGGCATCACCCTCGACCGTCGCCTCTCCTGGACCCTCCATCTCCGGACAATCCAAGCCAAGGCACACTCCCGACTCCGTCTCCTCAAGCTCCTTTCCGGCCGTACGTGGGGTCTGGACCCCTCCACCATACTCCACACCTATAAATCCCTCATCCGCCCTATCCTCTGTTACGTCCATCCTGCCTGGATCTCCGCCCCCCCCTACCTTTTACCAATCCCTTCAGATCCTTGAACGCCATGCTCTCTGCCTCGCCTATCGCATCCGTCTCCCCTCCCCCACGCGGATCCTGTATGACCTCATTCTGTTTCCCCACCTCCTCCTTTTCCTTGAACGGATATGGATCCTGTACACCTCCCAAAACTCGATCCTCCTCAGCCGCTTGTCTCACCCACCCTCTCCCACCCCCGCCCGCTGCCGCGCCTGTATTCCCACGTGCCACCCGGTCTCCATCTCTCCACCCTCCTTACCCTCTCCCAAGGTGGCTTCTGCCAGCTCCCTCTTCCTGATGATGCCCTCCTCCCCTCCATCTACCCCTCCTCCCTCTTCCTGTGTTTGCTCCTTTGGGCACCCTCCCTCCCTTCTCTCCCCCCTTACCTCCCTCCTCCATTTCTCCCCACTCCTCCCCCGGGCTTCCCATCCCCTGTCCCTCTACTCCTCCTCCCATCTCCTCAGCCATTGGCATCTTTGTTCTCCCCTCTCGCCCCCCCCCCCTCACCCTTCTTCCCCACTTGGCAGGTCCCCGGACTCGCACACGCAACGTGGACATTCACGGGCCGGAGATCATCGCCATTAGTGTCTCGTGTGTGTCGTCGTGTTTAGTGTTCAGTGTTCACCGTCACACTTCATCGTTCACCAGTGCCATCGACATCTTCAGTGTTTGTGCTTCGTGTCAACAGTTTGTAGTGTGGATTGTCATCGAGTGTGAAAGGCTTCATGGTTTTTATGTTCATGTGTCTACTGTTTTTTCCCCGCCGTTTTGTTCCAACTCGTGTGTCTTCTCTGTTTTATCATTGTACTATCTTTGGCTGAAGAGCGGCGTATTGTGCTGCTGCCAGCCTACCTGTTATACGGGTATTAAAATCACAATAAAAAAAAAGCGAGGGGGTCTGACACGGGCGGTGAAGAGCGCAAGTGAGCGTCAGCCGTGGCCCGTTGGCAAGAGTGTCGCCTCTGCTGACCGCGGGTTTGGCGGGGCCGAGTGTCGGTCGCAGCCGTGATCATGGCTCGCTAAAAGCTACTTCGACAGGACGCACCGAGTTTGGCGAGTCCTCTGCTATTAAAATTGCAAGCAGTTTGTGCCCATTGTGGTGCCGGGTTGGAGGCCGATGTGACCTTTGCAAGTACTGGACGCGGTGGCGGCTGCTGGATGATACCCGTGGGTTTCCGACTACGAGTTATTTGCGTTTCATCCTTATCTCGGCGCTCTCTAGGCAAGCGTTTGTCAATGGGCGCTGGATTTTACGAGAAATCACGGATAGGTGATTGTATCTCTTGTTAACAGTGATCTTGTTAGAGATGCCCGAGTACCATGACTGAAAATTCTAATGGATGTTTCTAGTACTGTGGTAGCGGCAACCGCCATCCTATGTTAGTAGAAGAGGAGGACTTACTGCTACTGCCGTCGCCTCTATCATAAATTT
The DNA here is from genome assembly GCF_023898315.1 of Schistocerca nitens. Classification (NCBI taxonomy): domain Eukaryota; kingdom Metazoa; phylum Arthropoda; class Insecta; order Orthoptera; family Acrididae; genus Schistocerca; species Schistocerca nitens. The sequence continues at coordinate 41,233,077 of NC_064622.1, forward strand.
GAACCATTTTTGTCCGTCATTTTTGCTACTTCTAAGGCAATGGCGTTTTGATAATTACTGGCAATAGCCAATGGTTGATATTTGTGACATGATTCTTTGATCATATGTTTAGCTGTGTGTAATGTAAATGTATTTTTTAACCTCACTTAATAATCTTTACAAAAGGAAGTGATTTTGTACTGTTGCCCTTTTGAGGCGTTTGCCATCAGTTGGTTATTGAAATTTAGTCTTTTCAGTCAATGCTATTCTTGGATTTTTGCCATTTAAAAATAAATTAGTGTTTTTAGAAACGTAATAAGTTCATTATGGCTCAGTACCTTTAAACTCAACACCAGCTCCCTACCGCATTTCAAGGAGCACAAATTCGGCATTCATTGCGAGTACTGTATGTCGCAATAATTGTTTTCAGTGTTTGTATGATCAGTTTCATCCTGATTCATGCAATGTTCCATAGGTTACACATATGGTCAGAAATATAGATAAAATGATATAGATAAAATGACTATACTGATCAGATTGAACTTGTGTATCCTTTTCTTATTTCAAAGCCGATTACGATATTTGTTTCTTCTTTCCACTTGATACAGATAATGAAGGAAATTGATAATTTTCACGTTCATATTATATCTTGTTAAAATTACGCGGAATGAAACCGACAAAAAATGGTGACAGGTAGCTCAAAGTTCAAAGACCGCGTGCTTTTGAAACTAAGCGCTTAATCTCTCGGCTCCCGACACGTTGCAAACTACCTAACATATGAAGTACACGGAAGAACCAAAGAAACTGGTACACCTGCATAATATCGTGTAGCGCCCCCAGAGCACGCAAAAGTGCAGCAGTACGACGTGCTATGGACTCGACTAACGTTTCAAGTTGTGGCAGAGGGAACTGACACCATGAATCCTTCAGGGCTGTCCATAAATACCAAAGATTACGAAGGGATGAGATCTCTTCTGAACAGCACGTTGCAAGGCATCCCAGATACGCTCAATAATTTTGATATATGGGGAGTTTGGTGGCCAGAGGAAGTTTTTAAACTGAGAAGAGTGTTCCTGAAACCACTCTGTAGCAATTCTGGACTTGTGGGGGGGTCTGCTGGGATTGCCCAAGTCCGTCGGAATGCACACTGGACATGAATGGATGCAGGTGATCAGACAGGATGCTTACGTACGTGTCACCTGTCAGAGTTCTGACAGCAGCTCGAACTGTCTCCTGTTGACGTGCAGGGTCCACGGATTCATGAGGTCGTCTCCATATCCGTACACGTGCATCAGCACGAGACAATCTGAAACGAGACTCGTCCGACCAGGCAACAAGTTTCCAGTCATCAACATTCCAATGTCGGTGTTGACGGGCCAAGGCGAGGCATAAAGTATTGATGTACAATCAAGGGTACACGAGTGGGGCTTCGGCTACGAAAGCCCACATTGACGATGTTTCGTTGAACAGTTCGCACGCTGACACTTGTTGATGGCCCAACAGTGAAATCTACAGCAGTTTGCGAAAGGGTTGCACTTTTGTCACGTTGAACGATTTTCTTCAGTCGTCGCTGGTCCCGTTCTTTCAGGATCTCTTTCCGGTGGTATGCTCCTATTGTACCAACCAAACTGCTGAAGTCATCGGTCCCTAGACTTACCCACTGCTTAAATAACTTAAACTTACGCACACGCACATGCATACGCCCGAGCGAGGACTCGAACCTCCGACGGGGCGAGCCGCGTGAATCGTGACAAGGCGCCCGAGACCGCGCGGCTACCCCGCACGACATCGCTTTCCCGCCGTAGCAATGTCGGAGATTTGATGTTCTACCGGATTCCTGATATTCACGCTACACTCGTGAAGTGGTCGTACGGGAAAATCCCCACTTCATCGCTACATTGGAGATGCTGTGTCAAATTGCTCGTGCATCGAGTATAACATAACGTTCAAACTCACTTAAATTTTGACAACCTGCCATTGTAATAGCAGAAAGCGATTTAACAACTGCGCCACACACTTGTTGTCTCATATAGGCACTGCCGATCGCAGCATCATATTCTGCCTGTTTACATTTCTCCATATTTGACTACGCATACCTACACCAGTTTCTTTGGCACTTCAGTGTATATAAGTATACGCAAAATTTTCAAAGTCGATTTTCTGGAGTTCGAAGTTGCGTCTTCCTGTTTACATATGTTTCAGACCTAGTCGCTTCCGACACATTCTGTAAGTATGAATGAAATCGGTGAGGTGAAGTTTGTACGCTCCCCTTGTTAGCATGTGGAAATGAAAATTGCGGCTTAGTCGATGCCAAAACCATTGTAGGACATTAGCGCTTAGAGTGCAAAGAACGTCAGTCCGAATAAGTACCAACGAACGAAAGCAAGAATCGTCTTACACAACACAATAAATTCTATCAGAGTTCCAACTAAAAGGTGGAGGGCCATAAAGCGAGGTATTAGCTGTATTAGAGACTCAGTTTAGCTGTGGCTTTGATAAAAAAAAAAAAAAAAAAAAAAAAGAAAAACCTGCTCGATCCTCTCACAGTACCAGGAATTCATTTGTTTGAAACCGAACAGCGATCGCCACGGGAAGTGTACGTCTACGGTCTCTAGGCCTAGGTTGGTGAAGGCGGAAGTGTAAGCCGTGAAAGTAACAGCGCCACCACTCCCCGAGTATGTCTTCTTATCGCTGGACTGGAAGGATATTAGAATTGTATTTGTTTTCAGGGCAGCTCGGTCAGCCATAATTTTGGGTTTGTTCAGCTAATACAGTTTATTTATCTACTGCCTTGTAGTCATGTTTTAAATTTGAAATACTAAGACACACTATATACAACTCTACTAAACATCTACAAAGGTGACCTAGCCCTTACCTACAACATAAAGATCAATAGGGGGAAATGTTTTAAAACTCTACTGTACAAAGGCAATCAAATAATAATTCAAGAAATGAAGATAGCCTTCAAAGAGCCATTTATCACTTTAATTTTTAGGTTTATAAATGTAAATATAACACTACATCTCTGACATCGGCCTGTTGTAAAATTGTGGAATATGTTTTATAATAAGTTTGTTGCAGCCAAATAGCCATAAAAGTTCAAAGTGCAATGATAATACATTAAATTAGAAATTTTACATATTGTGATTTGCAGTGTCACTTATTGACCGTGTCCTTTTGGTTTAGAGCTCTATATGGTAACATTTGCCTATTTAATGAGACAGTTTACCCTCACACATTGCGTTTGGTTCATGATATGACGTGTTACAAATAAGGTGGCGGAAACAATGGACTGTCATTCAGGTGGTCACGTGCCTCATCTCGAAGTTTCCCTTTCTCCATGTTCGTCAATCGTGGAGCCTGGAGGTACGTCATCTTTTTTCCTTCAAAGTTTTTAGTAGACTTTCCAAAATGCTGGTGTTGGGTAGCATCAGGTTTGTCCGCAGGAATTCAATGAGGACGCCGACCGCTGTGGCCGAGTGCTTCTAGGCACTTCAGTCAGGAACCGCGCTGCTGCTGCAGGTTCGAATCCTGCCTCTGGCATGTATGTGTGTGATGTTCTTAGGTTAGTTAGGTTTAAGTAGTTCTAAGTCTAGGGAACTGCTGACCTCCGATGTTAAGTCCCATAGCGCTTAGAGCCATTTGAACCATTTTCAATGAGAACCCTTTCACTCGCCAGCAGGTATAAAAGTGTAGGTCGTATTGTTATGGACACTCCTATTGCTTTCTTTACCTTTTCTAGTGTCGTTAGGTTTTTCACTGTAAAAAATGCTGTACGTCAGTACTGGGAAGATTTTTGGCTCTGAATAGTGCCATTGCTGTCTCTAGGTTGAGGGATCTAATGTATTCTATTTCATGGATTCCCATTATTTCTTGCATTGCTGTCTCTGCTACATGTTTTGTGAAACATTTTGCAGTTGTTTGTATTATGACCCCTAGGTACTTGAACCCCCCATGAACCATGGACCTGGCCGTTGGTGGGGAGGCTTGCGTGCCTCAACGATACAGATAGCTGTACCGTAGTTCAGCCACAACGGAGGGGTATCTGTTGAGAGGCCAGACAAACGTGTGGTTCCTGAAGAGGGGCAGCAGCCTTTTCAGTAGTTGCAGGGGCAACAGTCTGGATGGTTGACTGAGCTGGCCCTGTAACACTAACCAAAACGGCCTTACTGGTTTGATACTGCGAACGGCTGAAAGCAAGGGAAAACTACAGCCGAAATTTTTCCCGAGGGCATGCAGCTTTACTGTACGATTAAATGATTATGGCGTCCTCTTGGGTATAATATTCCGGAGGTAAAATAGTCTCCCATTCGGATCTCCGGGCGGGGACTACTCAAGAGGACATCGGTATCAGGAGAAAGAAAACTGACATTCTACGGATCGGAGCGTGGAATGTAAGATCCCTTAATCGAGCAGGTAGGTTAGAAAATTTAAAAAGGGAAATGGATAGGTTAAAGTTAGATATAGTGGGAATTAGTGAAGTTCGGTGGCAGGAGGAACAAGACTTTTGGTTAGGTGAATACAGGGTTATAAATACAAAATCAAATAGGGGTAATGCAGGAGTAGGTTTAATAATGAATAAAAAAATAGGAGTGCGGGTAAGCTACTACAAACAGCATGGTGAACGCATTATTGTGGCCAAGATAGACACGAAGCCCACGCCCACTACAGTAGTACAAGTTTGTATGGCAACTAGCTCTGCAGATGATGAAGAAGTTGATGAAATGTATGATGATATAAAAGAAATAATTCAGGTAGTGAAGAGAGATGAAAATTTAATAGTCATGGGTGACTGGAATTCGACAGCAGGAAAAGGAAGAAAAGGAAACGTAGTAGGTGAATATGGATTGGGGCTAAGAAATGAAAGAGGAAGCTGCCTGTTAGAATTTTGCACAGAGCATAACTTAATCATAGCTAACACTTGGTTCAAGAATAATGAAAGAAGGTTGTATACATGGAAGAACCCTGGAGATACTAAAAGGTTTCAGATAGATTATATAATGGTAAGACAGAGATTTAGGAACCAGATTTTTAATTGTAAGACATTTCCAGGGGCAGATGTGGACTCTGACCACAATCTATTGGTTATGAACTGCAGATTAAAGCTGAAGAAACTGCAAAAAGGTGGGAATTTAAGGAGTTGGGACCTGGATAAACTGAAAGAACCAGAGGTTGTACAGACTTTCAGGGAGAGCATAAGGGAATAATTGACAGGAATGGGGGAAAGAAATACAGTAGAGGAAGAATGGGTAGCTTTGAGGAATGAAATAGTGAAGGCAGCAGAGGATCAAGTAGCTAAAAAGACGAGGGCTAGTAGAAATCCTTCGGTAACACAAGAGATAATAAATTTAATTGATGAAAGGAGAAAATACAAAAGTGCAGCAAGTGATGCAGGCCAAACGGAATACAAACGTCTCAAAAATGAGATCGACAGGAAGTGCAAAATGGCTAATCAGGGATGGCTAGAGGACAAATGTAAGGATCTAGAGGCTTATCTCTTGAGGGGTAAGATAGATACTGCCTACAGGAAAATTAAAGAGACCTTTGGAGAAAAGAGAACCACTTGCATGAATATCAAGAGCTCAGATGGAAACCCAGTTCTAAGCAAAGAAGGGAAAGCAGAAAGGTGGAAGGAGTATATAGAGGGTCTATACAGGGGCGATGTTCTTGAGGACAATATTATGAAAATGGTAGAGGAAGTAGATGAAGATGAAATGGGAGATATCATACTGCGTGAAGAGTTTGACAGAGTACTGAAAGACCTAAGTCGAAACAAGGCCCTGGGAGTAGACAACATTCCATTAGAACTACTGACAGCCTTGGGGGAGCCAGTCATGACAAAACTTTACCATCTGGTGAGCAAGATGTATGAGACAGTCGAAATTCCCTCAGACTTCAAGAAGAATATAATAATTTCAATCCCAAAGAAAGCAGGAGTTTACAGATGTGAAAATTACCGAACTATCAGTTTAATAAGTCACAGCTGCAAAATACTAACATGAATTCTTTACAGAGGAATGGAAAACTGGTAGAAGCCGACCTCGGGGAAGATCAGTTTGGATTCCGTAGAAATGTTGGAACACGTGAGGCAAAACTGACCCCACGACTTATCTTAGAAGAAAGATTAAGGAAAGGCAAACCTACGTTTCTAGTATTTGTAGACTTAGAGAAAGCTTTTGACAATGTTGACTGGAATACTCTCTTTCAAATTCTGAAGGTGGCAGGCATATAATACAGGGAGCGAAAGGCTATTTGCAATTTGTAGAGAAAGCAGATGGCAGTTATAAGAGTCGAGGGACATGAAAGGGAAGTAGTGGTTGGGAAGGGAGTGAGACAGGGTTGTAGCCTCTCCCCGATGCTATTCAATCTGTATATTGATCAAACAGTAAAGGAAACGAAAGAAAAGTTCGGAGTAGGTATTAAAATCCATGGAGAAGAAATAAAAACTTTGAGGTTCGCCGATGACATTGTAATTCTGTCAGAGACAGCAAAGGACTTGGAAGAGCAGTTGAACGGAATGGACAGTGTCTTGAAAGGAGGGTGTAAGATGTACACCAACAAAAGCAAAACGAGGATAATGGAATGTAGTCGAATTAAGTCGGGTGACGCTGCGGGAATTAGATTAGGAAATGAGACACTTAAAGTAGTAAAGGAGTTTTGCTATTTGGGGAGCAAAATAACTGATGATGGTCGAAGTAGAGAGGATATAAAATGTAGAGTGGCAATGGCAAGGAAAGCGTTTCTGAAAAAGAGAAATTTGTTAACATCGAGTATTAATTTAAGTGTCAGGAAGTCGTTTCTGAAAGTATTTGTATGCAGTGTAGCCATGTATGGAAGTGAAACATGGACGATATATGGTTTGGACACGAAGAGAATAGAAGCTTTCGAAATGTGGTGCTACAGAAGAATGCTGAAGATTAGATGGGTAGATCACATAACTAATGAGGAGGTAGTGAATAGAATTGGGGAGAAGAGAAATTTGTAGCACAACTTGACTAGAAGAAGGGATCGGTTGGTAGGACATGTTCTGAGGCATCAAGGGATCAGCAATTTAGTACTGGAGGGCAGCGTGGAGGGTATAAATCGTAGAGGGAGACCAAGAGATGAATACACTAAGCAGATTCAGAGGGATGTAGGCTGCAGTAGGTACTGGGAGATGAAGAGACTTTCACAGGATAGAGTAGCATGGAGAGCTGCATCAAACCAGTCTCAGGACTGAAGACCACAACAACAACAGGTACTTGAACTCTCCGATTTTCAATTTTTCTTCGCGTATGAAGGTTTCAGCTGATGCATGTGCTCTTTCTCCCTTTCGGACTGGAATCATTTCTGTTTTTGCCACATTTATTTCGAAGCCGTGTTCGACTCACCAATCTTCCGTATCGCCTATTGCTTCCTGTAACTCTGCAATGTCCTTTGCGCCTATTACAATATCGCCTGAATAGGCATATGGGATCGCACTCTCTCTGTGGGGCCGGCCGGTGAGACCGAGCGGTTCTAGGTGCTTCCGTCTGGAACCGCGCGACCGCTACGGTCGCAGGTTCGAATCCTGCCTCGGGCATGGATATGTGTGATGTACTTAGGTTAGTTCGGTTTAAGTAGTTCTAAGTTCTAGGGGACTGATGACCTCAGATGTTAAGTCCCATAGTGCTCAGAGCCATTTGAACCATATCTCCCTGTGGGGTATTCTTACAATTTCTTCCGCTGCAAGGATAAGTAACAGGCGACTAGTGGGTCTCCGTGAAGTACTCAGTTTGATTGGAGTATCGGTTCCAATAACGAGTGGTCTCAGATCCTTATTTCGTTCCATCGTAGCATTGCGCTTACGATTTGTGTCTTCACTTAGGGTTTCCTCTAGTTTTTTGGTCACTAATTTTCTGTTTCTAAAGTCAAAGGCTTTTTTCAAGTCTATAAATATTGCATAGAACTTTTCTGTTTTCATTGGCTTCCTATAAGTTCATTAGCAGGAGTTCTATTGCAGTCAGAGATGATCTTTCTAGCCGGCGGATGTGACCGAGCGGTTCGAAGCGCTTCAGTCTGGAACCGCGCGACCGCTACGGTCGCAGGTTCGAATCCTGCCTCGGGCATGGATGTGCGTGTGATGTCCTTAGGTTAGTTAGGTTTAAGTAGTTCTAAGTTCTAGGGGACTGATGACCTCAGCTGTTAAGTCCCATAGTGCTCAGAGTCATTTGAACCATTTTGATCTTCCTTTCCTGAATCCTATTTGGCTTTCGGGGAGATGATCGTCAATTGTATGCTTTATTTCTGTTATTATTTTTGTGAGCACTTCGAAAGGTAAGTCTCCTAGGGCTATACCTCTGTATTTACTAGGGTCTTTGCGGTCCCTACCCTTTATATAGCACTGTTACTATTGACTGTTCTGGAATGGAGGTTGTTTTTATGCACTTACTGTAGAGTTTTGCTCACATTGGCGTTAGTATTTAGGCTGTTTCCTTTAAATATTTGCCTTGAAGTCTGTCAGGGCCTGCAGATTTTTTGTTCTTGTTGCTGTTAATGGCACCGAAGACTTTTTCTGTGGCCGATCGCATCCCTTCCGTAGCTGTTTGTGGCATTGTATCCTGTTTGCCATCTGCTTTCCCTTTTAGTCCTTCTTTGTTCAGTATGTTGTTGAATTACATGAACATGTTTTATGCTCTCATGTTATGACATTGTTGGAGATCGAAAATCTCTTCTGTAGGAACCAACACGGGTTCCGGAAACAACGAGCGTTTGCAACCCACCTCGCTCTGTTCGTTTACGAGACATAGAAAGCAGCAGATACAGGCACCCAGGTAAACGTCGTGTTCCTTGCCTTCCGGAAGGCATTCGTTATAGTTCCGCGCTGCCGCCTAATGAACAAAATAAGAGTACAAAATATCAGACCACCTGTGTGACTGGATTGACGGTTCCCAGCAAACATAACACAGCATGCCATGAAACTTCACTTTTGAAAATTAAGAATGACAGCGCTGGAAAAACTCTTACGTTATTTGATACTGAAACAGCTAAGGAAAACTGAACGTACTCAGACTTTTCACTTATTCTGATCATTTCTAAACTGACACACAATATTTTAGCGCAACGCAGTCTGACTTTCAATAATCCCTACAAAAGAATAGCCCTGACTAACAATAACCTATGCCCTTCATGAATCACTTACCTCACAAAAGTCTTTGTTACTCGAACTACTGCAATACAGCGAGCGCCAATACTGCCAGCTAAATAAAAGATTCTAACTACTGAAGGCACTAACTACTGATAGGCATATACACTCCTGCAAATTGAAATAAGAACACCGTGAATTCATTGTCCCAGGAAGGGGAAACTTTATTGACACATTCCTGGGGTCAGATACATCACATGATCACACTCACAGAACCACAGGCACATAGACACAGGCAACAGAGCATGCACAATGTCGGCACTAGTACAGTGTATATCCACCTTTCGCAGCAATGCAGGCTGCTATTCTCCCATGGAGACGATCGTAGAGATGCTGGATGTAGTCCTGTGGAACGGCTTGCCATGCCATTTCCACCTGGCGCCTCAGTTGGACCAGCGTTCGTGCTGGACGTGCAGACCGCGTGAGACGACGCTTCATCCAGTCCCAAACATGCTCAATGGGGGACAGATCCGGAGATCTTGCTGGCCAGGGTAGTTGACTTACACCTTCTAGAGCACGTTGGGTGGCACGGGATACATGCGGACGTGCATTGTCCTGTTGGAACAGCAAGTTCCCTTGCCGGTCTAGGAATGGTAGAACGATGGGTTCGATGACGGTTTGGATGTACCGTGCACTATTCAGTGTCCCCTCGACGATCACCAGTGGTGTACGGCCAGTGTAGGAGATCGCTCCCCACACCATGATGCCGGGTGTTGGCCCTGTGTGCCTCGGTCGTATGCAGTCCTGATTGTGGCGCTCACCTGCACGGCGCCAAACACGCATACGACCATCATTGGCACCAAGGCAGAAGCGACTCTCATCGCTGAAGACGACACGTCTCCATTCGTCCCTCCATTCACGCCTGTCGCGACACCACTGGAGGCGGGCTGCACGATGTTGGGGCGTGAGCGGAAGACGGCCTAACGGTGTGCGGGACCGTAGCCCGGCTTCATGGAGACGGTTGCGAATGGTCCTCGCCGATACCCCAGGAGCAACAGTGTCCCTAATTTGCTGGGAAGTGGCGGTGCGGTCCCCTACGGCACTGCGTAGGATCCTACGGTCTTGGCGTGCATCCGTGCGTCGCTGCGGTCCGGTCCCAGGTCGACGGGCACGTGCACCTTCCGCCGACCACTGGCGACAACATCGATGTACTGTGGAGACCTCACGCCCCACGTGTTGAGCAATTCGGCGGTACGTCCACCCGGCCTCCCGCATGCCCACTATACGCCCTCGCTCAAAGTCCGTCAACTGCACATACGGTTCACGTCCACGCTGTCGCGGCATGCTACCAGTGTTAAAGACTGCGATGGAGCTCCGTATTCCACGGCAAACTGGCTGACACTGACGGCGGCGGTGCACAAATGCTGCGCAGCTAGCGCCATTCGACGGCCAACACCGCGGTTCCTGGTGTGTCCGTTGTGCCGTGCGTGTGATCATTGCTTGTACAGCCCTCTCGCAGTGTCCGGAGCAAGTATGGTGGGTCTGACACACCGGTGTCAATGTGTTCTTTTTTCCATTTCCAGGAGTGTAGTTAGCAAATGAAAGATTTTGATAGAAAACAAACAATGTATTTACCTTAATAAGGTTCCAAAGTCACAAAGTCCAACACCAACATAAAAACCTAAACAGCCTACTTACAGCCATTCTGAACAGAGAGAAGACTTCAGACGTAAGAGTAACTTCGGGCGAGTCCCAAGGGAATGTTATAGGATCATTCCTTTTCACAATATCCACGAGGTTTTTCGCGGGGGATGCTGTTGTATCCAGAGAACTCACGATGCTGGAAAAATGTAGAGATATGTAGGAAGACTTGTAGAGGATAAACCGTTGTTGGAAGGTGCGACAAATGGTTCTCAGCATAAGCAAACGCACCTTATTGCGGACACGTAGACAAGGAAGACAGTTTATTCTATGAATACACGATTACACTATTACAGAACAAACAATGAAAGCTTTTACTTCCCTAAAATATCTAGAAGTACGCATACGGAGCGATTTGAAGTGGAACGACCAAAGAAGACAGTTGCCAGAATGAATTCATTGGAAGAATCCTGAGGAAATGTAGTCCGTCAACAAAGGAATTATGAGAACGAAGTCTTTCGCGACGGCACTGATACTGTATAACATTCTCCGTTTTCTTTCAGCGTCAATTCTGGATAAAATCTCGAGCGTTAAGAGTGAGCGAGAAGTGTAAACGGGATAGCGGATATTATCTGATCGGTGCATGGAAACGAGCGCTCGATGCAGAGAAGCAGCGGAGATATTCCTTGGAGGGTTTACGTTCCCACAGAAGCTGTGGCGCCAACAGCGTAGACAAATGGTTCAAATGGCTCTGAGCACTATGGGACTCAACTGCTGTGGTCATCAGTCCCCTAGAACTTAGAACTACTTAAACCTAACTAACCTAAGGACATCACACACAGCCATGCCCGAGGCAGGATTCGAACCTGCTACCGTAGCAGTCGCACGGTTCCGGACTGCGCGCCTAGAAGGCGTAGACACTGACACCGCCTGCAACAGCAGTACGCAGTCCAAGCCGACCAATCAGAAGCCGTCCACGGGCTACACAAGGCCACCTCAGCAACAGTGAAGACAGTCAGTTGCTCCTGACGATGACGATGGAGGCTATCGTCGAAAGCTCGAGATTTAATTCCGAACTGACGCGGTCAGAAAACCGAGGATGTTTTATATAACAAAGGACGTAGCTTTCAAAACATTCGTTCTAGCAATACTTGAATACTGCTAGTCTGTATGGGATCTGTACCAGATTGATAGAGGAAAGAGAGATCCAGAGAAGGGCAGCACTTTTCGTTACAGATTAATTTTAGTAAGCGCGAAACCGTCAAGGAGATGGTCAGCAAATTCTAGTGCCAGACGCTGCAAGAGAGGCGTTCTGTGTCACTTTGTGGTCTACTATTAAAGCTCAGAAAGCGCAAATTCCTAGAAGGGTCAGTTAACAAAGCACTTCTTCCAACGCATATCCTGCGAAAAGGCCATGAATATAAAATAGATTCGAGCCCACACGGAGGCTTACCACCAGTTGTTCTTCCTATACATCATACGCAGAGTGATACAGAAGGGGGGGGGGGTTGATACTGGTACATAATCGTGAAGTTCTTGAGGACAATATTTTGGAAATCGAAAAAGATGTAGATGAAGATGAAATAGGAGGCATGATACTACATGAAGAGTTTGACAGAGCACTGAAAGACCTAAGACGAAACAAGGGAGAGCCAGCCCTGTCAATACCATCTGGTGAGCAAGATGTATGAGCCAGGCGAAATATCCTCAGACTTCAAGAAAAATATAATAATTCCAATCCCAAAGAAAGCAGGTGTTGACAGATGTGAAAATTACCGAGTTTAATAAGTCACAGCTGCAAAATACTAACGTGAATTCTTTGCAGACGAATGAAAAAAAACTGGTAGAAGCCGACCTCGGGGAAGATCAGTTTGGATTCCGTAGAAATTTTGGAACACGTGAGGCAATACTGACCTTACGACTTATCTTAGAAGAAAGATTAAGGAAAGGGAAACCTACGTTTTTAGCATTTGTAGACTTAGAGAAAGCTTTTGACAATGTTGACTGGAATACTCTCTTTCAAATTCTGAAAGTGGCAGGGGTAAAATACAGGGAGCGAAAGGATATTTACAGTTTGTACAGAAACTATGAGATTCGAGGGGCATGAAAGGGAAGCAGTGGTTGGGAAGGGAGTAAGACAGGGTTATAGCCTCTCCCCAATGTTATTCAATCTGTATACTGAGCAAGCAGTAAAGGAAACAAAAGAAAAATTCGGAGTAGGTATTAAAATCCATGGAGAAGAAATAAAAATGTTGAGGTTCGCGGATGAGATTGTAATTCTGTCAGAGACAGCAAAGGACTTGGAAGAGCAGTTGAATGGAATGGACAGTGTCTTGAAAGGAGGATATAAGATGAACATCAACAAAAGCAAAACGAAGATAATGGAATGTAGTCGAATGAAGTCGGATGATGCTGATGGAATTAGATTAGGAAATGAGTCACTTAAGGTAGTAAAGGAGTTTTGCTATTTGGGGAGCAAAATAACTGATGATGGTCGAAGTAGAGAGGATATAAAATGTAGACTGGCAATGGCAAGGAAAGCGTTTCTGAAGAAGAGAAATGTATTAACATCGAGTATAGATTTAAGTGTCAGGAAGTCATTTCTGAAAGTATTTGTATGAATGTAGCCATGCATGGAAGTGAAATGTGGACGATAAATAGTTTGGACAAGAAGACAATAGAAGCTTTCGAAATGTGGTGCTACGGAATAATGCTGAAGATTAGATGGGTAGATGATATAACTAATGAGGAGGTATTGAACAGAATTGGGGAGAAGAGAAATTTGTGGCACATCCTGATTAGAAGAAGGGATCGGTTGGTAGGGCATATTTTGAGGCATCAAGGGATCAGCAATTTAGTATTGGAGTGCAGCACGGAGGGTAAAAATCGTAGAGGGAGACCAAGAGATGAATACACTAAGCAGATTCAGAGGGATGTAGGCTGCAGTAAGTACTGGGAGATGAAGAGGCTTTCACAGGATAGAGTAGCATGGAGAGCTGCATCAAACCAGTCTCTGGACTGAAGACTACAACAACAACTACAACATAATGTATCTCTGCCACACACAGTAAGGCGGCTTGTGGAGAGTAGATGTAGATGCAGACGTAACATGAACACCTCCATTTACAATACAAAGATTACGGCATTGAAAGGAAAATCCCCTCTAAGGGCTGAAATTACAATAAATGAGATACTGGAACAGGTACCCCACCTCCAGTATCTCAGCTGTGAGACAGGACGAAATTTCGACAGTGAAATGGATAATAGTATCCTAAAATATAACATTATCTGTTCAAAGATTAGGAATGCGCTAAAAAGGCCACGAAAGAGACTCAGATGAAGTCTTACAATCATGGCGTTACCTACTATACTCTAGGGCTCTGAAAACTTGGTTCCCACGCAAAACGATATGAACCGAATGCAGGCTGCGGAAACAGATTTCTCTGTAGTGTTAAAAAATGTGACACAGAAGATCGCATCAGAAAGGAACTGAATTACTTCTTAATAGAATAAAGTAGAGTCTCGATTATCCGATCTTCGGTTATCCGACCTTCTGAAGCTGCTCAATTGTTTAGGAATAAATTTCACAAGGTGTTGGACAAGGAAAACTTAACAGGCCATCAAATTTTTAACTGTGACGAGACTGGTCTCAATTACAGAATGTTACCGGAAAAAAACACTAGCGTCAAAGGCCGAAAAGGCAGCGCCAGGCTACAAACGTAGCAAAGAAGAGTGATAATTCTTGCATGCAGTAACGCCACAGCAAATTTGAAAATGAAACTGTCTATGATAGGTAAGCCAAAAAAATCGAGAGCATTTAAAAATGTGTCTAAAAATGCTTTACGGGTGAAATATTACAACCAAAAAATGCTTGGATGACCTCAGACATTTTTAAAGAATGGTTTTTAAGGAGTTCATGCCACAAACTGAAAAGTTTTTGAAAGCCAACAACTTGCCCCGCAGCTCACTGTTGCTTCTAGACAATGCCACTTGTCATCCTAATGAAGATGGTCTTCAAGGTCGAGATATAAAGGCCATGTGTTTGCCTCCAAATGTCACATCCTTAGCCAATGGACCAAGGGACTGTGCCGTGTGCTCCTGTGTACATTTAAATTGAACAAGTTATATGTCAATATGTTGTTACCAGTACCTTGCATGAGTTTTCTTGCGCAATGAATTAAAATTTATATTCTATCCTCAATTTTTTGCTCAGCCTTCCACTCCAGCAGCCCCTGTATACTGCTCCCAACCATACCAGGGATCTTAGAGACACTGAAGAGAAACTACCGCAGAAACTTGCTTTCCTCTTTGATTAATGCTATGGACAAGGGAGAAGACATACTAGAGCAGTTGCGCCGTATTAATTTGAAAGACGTAGCTTATGACGTGGCCCAATCTTGGGACAGTGTTGGAGCAAATACAATTGCAAAATTCTGGAAAATTTTGCTACAGGAAAATCAAGAAAATTCTCCGGATGAGGAAAATCTACAGCAGCAGACCGAACCAGAAAATACTACCCTGATTTCACTGTTACGAAAAGTTCTGGGATGTGCTGACGCCATATAAGATGACATAAATGAATGGATTCTCCAAGATGAAGAATTGAAGTGACAGATGAAGAAATAGTCAACATGGTAAACGAAAAAGAAGAAGACAATGAAGCGGATGTAGTGGAGGAAAGTGCACTCAAGATTTCTCACAACGAAGGACACAAGGCCTTAGAAACTGCTTTAAAATATGTAGAGCAACTGGAGGAAACATGGAGGAAACATCGTCTACCGAGCTTTTACTTCTTAAGAGACTTCGTGATTTAGCGTAAAAAAAAAAAAGGTAAACAGTAGGCAAACAAAAGACAATTACTAACTTCTTCACACAGTAAATATCTATTCAGTTTAACCGCGAGACCGCTACGGTCGCAGGTTCGAATCCTGCCTCGGGCATGGATGTTTGTGATGTCCTTAGGTTAGTTAGGTTTAACTAGTTCTAAGTTCTAGGGGACTAATGACCTCAGCTGTTGAGTCCCATAGTGCTTAGAGCCATCTATTCAGTTTAATTTGATTTGTATTGTATTAAATGTTTAACTCGTTTGGCCTACTTTAATTTAATTTTTGTGTTTTTTTTTTTTGTATTATTTTCCGTGTTATCCGACCTTCCCGCTTATCCGACTATGCCGCGGCCGGTTTAGGTAGGATAATCGAGACTCTGCTGTGCTATTAAACGACACAACTCACTATTTTTTCATTAGAAGTGCTGGTAAGTATTACAGTCACCTCTGTAAATCACGAATCATGGTATTTCTCGTAGGACAACAGTCCGACTGGGCATTGCGTCACGAACGTACCTCGGAAGGGAGATGCGCACGCTTCGGAAATTGCGGAGTCCATAGAATTGCTCTCTGGCGTGTTTGCGTTTAGGCATTCACCCTGCAGGGAATACCGTGGCGTGGGCGGATACACCGGGGGGAACGTGCGACACCTCTCCAGACACACAAAGAAGCCACGGGTTGCGCCGTGGGAGAGTCCTCAAGTGGCGCTTCGATCGCAGCGCCTCTCCGATGCCGGATTCGCAACTATGCAGACAACCTCACTGGCGCCACACGCCCCCGTTCTGGCACCTGGAGACCAGTTTGTTTCGCAAGACGTGGCACGCTGACGTTAATTTCTTACCTAGAGAGAGCAAAAAACACACCGCGGATTTCAATGTATCACATGAGATTTTTATGTTAATTTTTCTTTATACACCACTGGCCATTAAAATTGGAACACCACGATGGTGACGTGCTACAGACGCGAAATTTAACCGACAGGAAGAAGATGCTGTGATATGCAAATGATTTGCTTTTCTGAGCATTCACACAAGGCTGGCGCCGGTGGCGACACCTACAAAGCGCTGACATGAGGAAAGTTTCCAACCGATTTCTCATACACAAACAGCAGTTGACCGGCGTTGCCTGGTGAAACGTTGTTGTCATGCCTCGTGTAAGGAGGACAAATTCGTACCATCACGTTTCCGACTTTGATAAAGGTCCGATTGTAGCCTATAGCGATTGCGGTTTATCGTATCGCGACATTGCTGCTCGCGTTGGTCGAGATCCAATGACTGTTAGCAGAATATGGGATCGGTGGGTTCAAGAGGGTAATACGGAACACCGTGCTGGATCCCAACGACCTCATATCACTAGCAATCAAGATGACAGGCATCTTATCCGCATGGCTCTAACGGATCGTGCAGCCACGTCTCGATCCCTGAGTCAACAGATGGGGACGTTTGCAAGACAACAACCACCTGCACGAACAGTTCGACGACGTTTGCAGCAGCATGGACTATCAGCTCGGAGATCATGGCTGCGGTTACCCTTGACGCTGCATCAAAGACAGGAGTGCCTGCGATGGTGTACTCAACGACGAACCTGGGTGCACGAATGGCAAAACGTCATTCTTTCAGATGAATCCAGGTTCTGTTTACAGCATCATGATGGTCGCATCCGTGTTTGGCGACATCGCGGTGAACGCACATTGGAAGCGTGTATTCGTCATCGCCATACTGGCGTATCACTCGGCGTGATGGTATGGGGTGCCATTGGTTACAGGTCTCGGTCACCTCTTGTTCGCATTGACGGAACTTTGAACAGTGGATGTTACATTTCAGATGTGTTACGACCCGTGGCTCTACCCTTCATGCGATCCCTGCGAAACCCTACATTTCAGCAGGATAATGCACGACCGCATGTTGCAGGTCCTGTACGGGCCTTTCTGGATACAGAAAATGTTCGACTGCTGCCCTGGCCAGCACATTCTCCAGATCTCTCACCAATTGAAAACGTCTGGTCAATGGTGGCCGAGCAACTGGCTCATCACAATACACCAGTCACTACTCTTGATGAACTGTGGTATCGTGTTGAAGCTGCATGGGCAGCTGTACCTGTACACGCCATCCAAGCTCTGTTTCACTTAATGCCCAGGCGTATGAAGGCCGTTATTACGGCCGGAGGTGGTTGTTCTGGGTACTGATTTCTCAGGATCTATGCACCCAAATTGCGTGAAAATGTAATCACATGTCATTTCTAGTATAATATATTTGTCCAATGAATACCCGTGTATCATCTGCATTTCTTCTTGGTTTAGCAATTTTAATGTCTAGTAGTGTAATTTCGGCATCCAGATATCATCCATTTAGCCAGCTTCTAGTACATGAAAATTGAAAATAACGATATGCAGTTAAATCACGAGCGGAGCGGACACGAAGACGCTCCTCTGTATAGACGGACCGAAAAGCGGGCACCAGGTACCTTCTTCAGAACCTTCAAAATATTCCCATGAATTTTGGAACGCGAACATAATCGCCCTCTTTTTAACCGTGCTGCGGGCCCGTGGCGGCTTACAGTACATCCAATTCAGTTTTCTTTCCGCAATTAAGTTAGCGCGCCAAGCACACAACAGTTTTGCTAAATAAGCTTCGATGACACTGTCAGGCGACAAGTTTCAGTATTGTCACATTATAAGACCCTTCATAATAGCCGTGACTGATCTGTGAAGCGGACAACTACACAGAGGCGCCACTGCGTACCGCCCGCGCCCGCTGATGTAAGTTGGTTGGTTGGTTTGGGGGAAGAGACCAAACAGCGAGGTCATCGGTCTCATCGGATTAGGGAAGGACGGAGAAGGAAGTCGGCCGTGCCCTTTCAAAGGAACCATCCCGGAATTTGCCTGGAGTGATTTAGGGAAATCACGGAAAACCTAAATCAGGATGGCCGGACGCGGGATTGAACCTCCCGAATGCGAGTCCAGTGTGCTAGCCACTGCGCCACCTCGCTCGGTGATGTAAGTAAATGTGGTGTAATCTCTGCTGAATGTTTTGAAGACCAGAAGCTATATTTTACAAAAACACTTGGAGTGAATGATTATTTAGTTACTGAAGATTAGTATTATACTTTTCCTTTTGTCTGGAAGGTTCACACAAAGCAAACGATATACGCCAGACTAAATTGAGCACGTTCTTTTGGAATCATCTGACGAAGAGGATTATGCTGATATCTTTGACAGCGATGATGAAGCATAAATAATCGAGGCTGCAGATTATTCCAGTGAATCTGAACAATCGTACGATGGCGGGAATGAAGTGAATGAATTACCAATTGATGAGTTTCATTTTTATATCGGTAAGGACCAGGAAACTTCATGGATATAGTGGTGTCGCGTAAAACAAAACCTAAGAATATAATTAAGGTCTTACCTGGCCCAAAACGCATTGCTACAGGAACTAAAACTGAAACTGTAAGTTTCCTCGATTTTTTTGATCCTGAGATTGTGTTGTTGCGAACACCAACAGATTTATAAACAACAAGAGATTATCTGTGAATTACGCGAGGGACAGAGACTGCACAAATAGTTCTGCTTCTGAAATAATGGCTCTCTGAGGAGCATTGTTGCTCATTGCTGTACCGAAATTAGGGCCCACAAACGTATTAGAGCTGTGGGCATCAAATGGCACAGGAATGATTAATCTGAGGACAGCGTTTAGCAACAAGTACTTTCTGTCCTTGATCCGGTCACTGAGGTTTGATGATACTTCAATGACAAAAGAGCGACTTGCAATTGACAAAACTGCTGCCATCCGCGATCTCCACTCTGCATTTTTGAACAACTGCAGAAATAACTACAGCCAAGGGGAGTTCACAACCATAGACGAAATGATCGTTCGTTTTCGTGGACGCTGTGGTTTTGTGCAGTATATGCCCAATAACCCTGCCAATTATGGTTTGTAGTTGTATGCATTGTGCGATAGCATGACATTTTACACTTGCAGCTTTGAAGTGTACTGCGGCAGACAGAATCCTGGAACTTATCTTGCATGTAACCAGTATGTGGGTATTGTGGAAAAATTATTTGAAACAATCAAGGGAACTGGCAGGAATGTAACTACTGACAACTATTATAGTAGTTACCCTTTAGGACAGTACTTTCTAGACAATGGATTAACCTTCATAGGGACTCTGGAAAAGAGCAAGAAGGAAATTCCTCCGGAATTTTTGCCAAACAGGTCGCGAGAAACTGGAAACTGTCTTTTCGGGTTTCAAGATGACTTCGTCTTGTTTCGTGCCAAACGAAAACAAATAAGGCCGTACTTTTTCTGTCGTCATTGCTTGAAAATGATGAAATAGACACTTCTAGAGGAAAGTCTTTAAATCTGGACTACAATGCAACGAGAGGTTGCGCAGGTACTGTTGATTATATGTGTACATCCTACTCCACTCAGAGGACAACAAGAAGATGGCCCTTGGCCTTGTTTTTCCGTTATCTGGATATTGCTGGAATTAATTCCCAAGTGCTGTTCTTCGCAAATAACCCAAATAAAAAGTTTAGAAGAAGAACGTACTTCACCAACCTGGCCCTATCTCTAACGGAGAGCCAGTTGAAAGAAAGGGTTCAGCTCTTTACTTTATCAAGGCACATCAAAGGACTTTCGTCACCATATCGATTAATCCCCGTAAGTAACAAAGATGTTGCTAGAAGGTGTCAAAAAAAAAATAGAAAACTACTGTGACTTGCAACAGCTGCAAAAAGGTTGTTTGCAAGCAACACAGCCACAACATTGAGCCATGTAATGATTACAGAGCTTCTCCAGAGGAAAAAAGGGTGTGATTCTTGAAGTGTGTTCACGATATTTTTTTCTTAGCTGGATGTCTTGCTGTTCATTATGGCTATGCGGTATTTCCGTTTCTCTTCAATACACATTTTTGTAACACTTGCTTTAATAAAGGCCTCTAATAGCGCTGAAATCTGTGGTTATAACGATCTTACTTGTAGCTCAAATTCTTTCTATAAATTCTACCAGAAAACTATAAACATTGGCAATTAAATGGTATTTGATATTGGGCGGCACCGAGTACCCGCACGCGTCCGCTGCCGTAATTACCTTCCGTGCGCCTACCGCAGGGTTAACATGCAGCTCACCTCTTACACACTCACAACCTCTCTGACGGTTACTGGCTCACACGCACTAATCCAACGTTGTAAGTCGCTCGTACCCATACACTCCAGCTAGCCCATTTTCACTCACTCATTCAGCCAAGGTCCTTGTCATTGTCTCTTTGTGTCTGTCACAATCTCCTGTCTCACAGCCACAGTCTCCCTCGTTCCATCCTACTACTACCGTCTCCCCCCCGCCCCCCCCCCCCCCACTGTCAGGGTCTCCCTCTTGCTCTCCCTTATTACTATTATCTCATTTATTGTCTCTCACTGCTGCTGTTTCTTCCCATTGTCATTGTCTTTCTCTTTCTTGTTGTCATTGTCATAGACTCTGTCTGTCATTATTAATGGCTATCATTCACTTCCACTTTCTCTTTATTCCTCTCCCACTGGCACTGTTTCCTTCACTTTTTCCTAGCACTGCTGTGTCACTTTCAACTGTGTTCCACTGCCACTGCGTCCCTCTCTTTCTCATACAATGGCAATTTATCACTTTTCCGCTGTCTTCTTCTCTCTCAACATAAAGCGCGAGTAAGTTCACATGCGAAAATCTTTGGGGAAACTTTTAAAGATGCTCAGGAAGGTCTAGTGAGGCAGCTGGGAATCCACTTTTCAGTGAGTCTTTTAAACAGGAGTACACACATAAAAAAAGTTTTGCATCACCTCGGTTCCGAGAGTTACGGAACCTGTACATAAACATCTTTTCTGCCATTTTTATTGCTCATGAAATCCACACATTATATGTGGTACCACCATACAGCCAGACCTTCAGAGGTGGTTGTGCAGATGGCTGTACACGCTGGTACATCTAATACCCATTAGCACATCCTCTTGCATTGATGCATGCCTTATTCGTCGTGGCATACTATACATAAGTTCATCAAGGCACTGTTGGTCCAGATTGTCCCACTCCTCAAAGGCGATTCGGCGTATATCCCTCAGAGTGGTCGGTGGGTCACGACGTCCATAAACAGCCCTTTTCAATCTATCCCAGGCATGTCGTTAGGGTTCATGTCTGGAGAACATGCCGGCCAGTCTAGTCGAGCGATGTCGTCATTCTGAAGGAACTAATTCACAATATGTGCACGATGCGGGCGCGAACTGTCGTCCATGAAGATGAATGCCTCGCCAATATGCTGCCGATATGGTTGCACTATCAATCGGAGGATGGCATTCACGTTTCGTACAGCCGTTACGGCCCCTTCCATGACCACCTGCGGCGTATGTCGGCCCCCACATAATGCCACCCAAAAACATTATGGAACTCCACCTTGCTGCACTCGCTGGACGGTGTGCCTAAGGCATTCAGCTTGACCGGGTTGCCTATAAAACACGCCTCCGACGATTGTCTGGTTGAAGGCATATGCGACACTCATCGGTGAAGAGAACGTGATGTCAATCCTGAGCAGTCCATTCGGCATGTTGTTGGGCCCATCTGTACCACGCTGCGCAGTGTCGTGGTTGCAAAGATGGACATCGCCATGGACGTCAGGAGTGAAGTCGCGCATCAAGCAGCTCATTGTCCACAGTTTGAGTCGTAACACGACGTCCTGTACCTGCAAGAAAAGCATTATTCAACATGGTGGCGTTGCTGTTAGGGTTCCTCCCAGGCATAATCCTTAGGTAGCGGCAATTCACTGCAGTACTGGCCCTTGGGCGGTTTGAGCGAGACATGTCATCTACAATTCCTGTCTCTCTGAATCTCCTCCACGTCTGAACGACATCGCTTTGGTTGACTCCGAGACGCCTGGACACTTCCGTTGTTGAGAGCCCTTCCTGGCACAAAGTAACAATGCGGACGCGATCGAACTGCGGTATTGACCATCTAGGCATGGTTGAACTACAGACAACACGAGCCGTGTACCTCCTTCCTGGTGGAATGACAGGAACTGATCGGCTGTCGAAACCCCCTCCGTGCAATAGGCGCTGCTCATCCATGGTTGTTTACATCTTTGGGCGGGTTTAGTGACATATCTAGTCAAAGGGACTGTGTCTGTGATACAATATCCACAGTCAACATCTTCAGGAGTTTTGGGAACCGCGGTGATGCAAAACTTTTTTGATGCGTGTATATTCGCCTTTTTTGTACTCTGATAAGAGCGTTTTTCCGCTGGCTCCCTTGTAATGAATAAAAAGAACAAACGACATGCACCATTTGCATATGCTGGAGAAAGTGTGTAATATTAAAGTGTTGACGCTGAACTGTAGGATGTTTACAGTAAGAGGAACCTCCTGTTGGGTATAAAAATGATCTCTAGCCCGAGGGCTAGCCGGAACATCACCAACAGAACCCAAGGAATGAACCCCGGAAATTTCCGGTTTTATGAGCGACATTTTGGAACATATTGGTAGAGCATTCTGTCGCATACCACATCATTTGTTGCCAAAAATGTCTTGACGCTAATGGGCAGTTGTTGTCCACGTTTCGATGGATTCTGCAGCAAAGGACTTGTTTTTTAAAATCCTGGAGGTCAGTTGATAATGATGTGGTCGATGGTCGCCTCGGGGCACTAATTGCAGAGTGTGATTCAGTCTGTTTTAACTGATGTTGCTGTTGCTGTTGCCTGTGCTTTCCGTGACTGCAGCGCAAGCGGAACAGTGTGACGAGAAACTTTCTGCCACGGTCGTGGCGCAGTGTTCGCGACTATTTGTGCAAAGTGCCGTCCTTGATGCTGGTGTGATAGGGGCGGTTTGCTGTTCCAAGTGACTATAATTTGCAGTCAGATATTCTGAAACGGACCTAGGTACCTAGGATGCATTTACCTGTGACGGGTGTGTTACAGCTCTAGATATGTACTCCCACACGGAGAGCTGGAATGCGATTGTAATATGCTAACAAGTCAAACACGCTACAGTACATGGTCTCTAGTTTGGAGAAATGTGTTCTACGCCAGAGTTCAAAATGGTTCAAATGGCTCTGAGCACTATGGGACTCAACATCTTAGGTCATAAGTCCCCTAGAACTTAGAACTACTTAAACCTAACTAACCTAAGGACATCACACACACCCATGCCCGAGGCAGGATTCGAACCTGCGACCGTAGCACTCCCGCGGTTCTCTACGCCAGAGTGCGTACGTTGAGAAATAAATATGTAGACACGAAGAATAGAGTTGTAAAAATGGTAATAACGTGTTATTTGAAAAGTTTGAAGTGTTTTCACATAAAAGATTCGGACGCGTTACTTTTCAGCAAGCCCTCGTAGCAAATTATCGCGGATGGCGAGTATTGGCGCACATCAACTTATTTAATTATAGCGCTGAAAACGAAAACTCAATTTCTCTCCTTATGAGTCTATGTAATTTCCAGCAACCTTCTGAAAAATCACTTCCCAAACGCTAAGATTCTCCTTTTCGGTTTTTCGCACTGTTCATGATTCACTTTCATACACTGCTGTATTCCATACGTATATTATCAGAGATAACTTTCTCAGAAGGAGACATATGTTTGATATTATTAGTCTTCTTTTAGTGAGGCATGCTCTCTTTGCCTGAACTAGTCAGCTTCATATGTCCTCCTTGTTTTGTCGGTCAAGTTTCATTTTCCGACGAAGGTAACAGAAGTCTTTCAATTTATTCAGTAAACGTAACCATCCCTAATCCTGCATTTTCTGTCAATAGCATCTGCAATATTTCCTGCGTCGAATTAATCAAGTTCAACAAAATCTACGAATTCAGTTTACTTTGTACAGCCAACACCAGCATCGTATTTAATATATTTTATTATTAGATACATTTGCCCCTTACCACCAGTTCCCTTAATCTCATCAGTGCACAACAGAAATGCATTACTTTCATTCAGTTCTTCAACAATGTATCTGTACTGTAGTTCAACAATTCACGTTCAGAGGGTCCTGAAGGCACTGATTTTTCTGATTTTCCTGATTGTGTCGTTACATGGTCTTCAATAATTTTATCTCTTGCACTAATGTGGAAACGAAGACAATCTTCAAAATTTCCACCTTCAGAGTGTGGTCCACAACCAAAATATAATGAACACAGCAAAATATTTTTTTAGAAATAGACTTCAGTTTGATTGTGTTAGGTTCAATTAGTGCCGCATTGGATGAGTTCAATTTCTCAGTTATATTTCTTTCTTTTCATCTCTACAAAATACAAATAACATTTTTTACATCCGTTGCCGCTTCTGAGTGGCAATACGATTGGGAATGTGCCCTTGCATCTTCATGGAAATGTTTAAAGTCCTCTGCAGCATTAGACAGAAGGCAGTGCCTAATTTGTTTGCGGATGTTAAATATCAATAAGCAAAATTAATTTCTCCAAAACTGAACCATGACTAATGGAGTTGTGAATAAGGAGGAAGAGGTGTTATTCTTGATTAAATTCAATGATATAACCAATTCATAGGCTTCACAACAAATTACGTAGTAGAAATAGTTCATAATTGAGATCTTCTTTTTCCGTGTGAGCTTGATAACATCTCACCTGGAAGTATAGGTCTCTCTCAAGGATGGAATGCTTCGTCAAGATAGCTGTGCGTTGCTCTTACATTGATTTAGCGAAGTGCAGTAGTATCAACATCTACATGGGTCGTTTTTACCTTAAGTCTTATAATACTCGACTATGCCAATGCCTAGGATAATGAGGGAGGAGGGGTGGACTCGGGCCCCATCTGCACCCTTCTGCTCTTGTGAGCGCCAGACAAGGTGATAATGCAATTTGCAGTTGTACCAGAACCTATAGAGTCGAATATTTTTCATCCAGCTAAGTGTGAAATTGTTACGAAACTACCTGTAAAACGTAACCCGTCACTTACTCTCAGCGAAATTGTCGAACCACATCATATCCCATTGTGTTGCTGTGTTGCCGTTTTTGTGTAGTGCTCAGCCTGAGGACTAGTTTCATGTACTGGTCGATGCTGTCAGATTCTTGTATATGATATGACAGATAATGTTTATGAGTGGTGAATCATTATTCAGTGCCTACTTCAATTTTATATTTCATATGGCACACAGCTTTATATTCATCTTAATTTATAGTTGTCAGACTTTATAATAACTGATGCTTTATCAACATCTGCTTGGAAAGTTTCGTAATTTTTATCGAGCAACACTTTCGTTTTATCTCACAAGTCATATGGTTGGAACTAACGCTGTCCCCAAAGTCAAAACTGTCATGTGCCGCGTCCCTAGGGTTAACCGTAAATTACCTCTTTGCCTGCAGTCCATCCTTGTATCAAAAATAACTCTCAATGTTTCGCAAAAAACTGTTTTTCAGCTTTTCAACTAATTACAAGAAGATAGAAGCTTAGAGGCCTCTTCCTCGTTACTGCAAAGGGAATTTCTAAAATCGATAAGATTCTAATGTTGATTAAACTGCTGTTAGGCGCGCGTTTGTTCCGTTTAATCCTTCCGTTCAAATCCTCTCGGATTATATTGTCCGCATTTTGCAGGGAATTCGAAACAGAATCATCAGTGTATTTAATCAGCCCGGTTGATCAAATAACCACGGCTAACACGATCTACCGGCTGCCGGGTGTTCATTTCTCCCTGCTTAAATACCAATATTAGTTTCCAGTAGTGCGTTAATAAAAAATTGTTTGTGTCAATTATTCGGATTACTGCCAAATTCAGACTGTTTATCCAGTCATACACTTGACTTGTTTAGAAACATAAATTTTCCATGCGGCTGGTATAGGAGCTACCTGAACATTAGTAAAAATGCATTTACACAGAGTCTGGAGCAAATAATATGTATACGATAAAATAAATACCTCATTAACTGCACTTGCTCCCTTGTTTATCTGCAACGAACTGACGTTCTCTGATTTCCGTCTTGTTCTGCAATAGTACACAATACCAGGGGAAAAAAATACTCGTATGGGAGCACAAAAAAGACGAATATGCTTCTGTTTATTAAAAGATTCTGACTGAAAAGTGGGGTACAAGCTGCCTCATTCTACCTTCCTCAGCATTTTGAAAATTTTTCCCAAAAATTTTGCTTTCGAACGTTTTCGCCCTCTTTTTACCATCCAATTCCTTTCACTCCTTCAAACTCCCCGACTGTAACTCGCTCACATCCACTAGTCCAACGCTGTAAGTTGTTCATACCCATCCACTCCTACATGCCTATTCTCACTCAATCATCCAGCCAAAGTCGTTGTCATTTTCTCTTTGTGTGTCTCTGTCACTGTCTCCTGTCTCGCAGCCACACTCTGCTTCCTTCTGTCCTACTACTACTGTCCTCACTTACTGTCACTGTCTCCTTCATGCTCTCTCTTACTGCTACCGATTCATTCATTCTCCACTGCTACTGTATCTTCCACTGTCTCTCTTTCTCTCTCTCTCTCTCTCTCTCTTTCCTCGTTGTCATTGTCATAGACTTCGTCTCCCATTATAACTGGCTCTCACCCACTTCCACTTTATCTTTATTCCTCCCCAATCCCCTGGCACTGTCTCCTTCGCTCTTTTCCTAGCACCGTTCTGTCACCGTCAGCTGTGTTCCACTGCCTCTATGTCCCTCTCTTTCTCTCACGCTGCCATTGTCTCCTTCTCTCTTTCTATACTACAACCACTGTCTACTAACTTCCAGTATTTGTATATTACTTTGCCGTCTCATTCCCATTGCAACTATCTCGTCTCTCAGCACAAAAAAAGCACGGATATGTTCGTAAGCAAAATTTTTTGGGAAAAAATTTTAAGGTGCTAAGGTAGGTCTAATGAGGCAGCTGGTATCCACTTTTCAGTCAGTGCCTTTTTTGTGCTCCGGTAGGAGCATCTTTCCGCTGGCTCCCTTCTTTTCCCTCCTACAGCAGAGCATGCCACTCATAACAAAAGAATTTTGATAGTTTACTTATGTGAAATTGAAATACAGCAAAACTATATAATTTTACAAGTCAGACTGGATTACATGTGTAAAAAATTTTGCGTGTGATCAAGTACTACAACAACATGGGGTTCCCAGAACCCTTGTGATGATAACGGAGACACTTCACAGCATATTTCTCTGTGCTAAGTCACTTTATAAAACTACGTTTTCGCCTCACACCGGATTTTACGCGTTTATTTTACGTGTAGAAGTACCTCTGTATCGCGGAAACGAATAAAGATACCAAGAAAATTTTCAAGGCCTGTTCGAGATCGGGATGTGAGGAATATATCGTAAAAACTTCAGCCATTTGCTTTGCATAGCAATCTTCGAAACCGCGCTTCGGTTTTGGTACACAAAAACTAAGTTTTTCGGGTTTTCTCAGGAACTGCCCGTGAACTAAATGGTGCGTCTATAAGACCCCTAAGGCACACCCTAGACCATGCCTAACGCAAAAAGAACCAACCTATTTGCTCCATTTGTCTAAGCTAGAGGAACTGTGTAATATTAAAATTCTGACCTTGTGCTGTGGAGTAGTTAAATCAAGACGATCCGTCTGTAGTTTATACAAATGTTCTCTAGCTCAAGGGCTGTCCAAAACACTTGACCCTACTTTTCTATCGCCAACAGAACGCTTGGTGTGTGTGCCGGAAGAACCCCTTTTTTACGGGCGGCCTTTTCGAACATATTAGGTAATAGTCACAACTACGGACTAGGGAAAAATATTCTGCTTGTGACAAAAACTATTAGGTACCAATGCATCCACCTTAAGCTGTAATGGTAAACTGGTTTGTGATACATTTCGTCTTATCTGCTGTTTATTGTGCATAAAATATCGATTACATGTACTAGACTTGAATGCCTTTAGCTAGTGAGCTACATTTACGTAATACTTTAGTTAAACTTCGATTTCAAAGCTCTGACAGCACATTAAATTTTATTGTAATTTCGTGATGCATTTGATACCAGTCACACTTAACATGTTTACTCTTGTGGCCATTTATGAACGAATCCAATATACGTATCTAGTGCTCTGTTTGTGAACGCTCCAAATTATACTAACATTTATGTCAAGAAAGGAGTACATATGGTTCATAGTGACGCTTTACTTATTGTAGAAATAGCTTCGTTAAACTGAACCATGACACCTGGTACTTTAATCAACACAGAATTAATAATAGAACAACGCTAAAGTTTAATTACCCAGTGAACATACAGAAACAGTAATGTCAGAGAGAATTTTTACGAATAAACCTCAAGGGAATGACATGTATCAACAAATTATGTTGTCAATTTTGGATTTTGGGTGAAAATATATTTTAATTTTTAAGTCTTACACATATTGCCTTCTTACAAAGCCAGTACAATCGAGTATTTATAAACTGTTATTCTATATCAAAAGAATTGGATTTTGTGAGACGCATCACTTAAAATTTATGACAACACCCACATGGTCTCTTCCTGGTATGACGGTACGAGCTAAGTGGTATTTTGTTACTTCTCCCTGCTGCTGATAACGTAACACAGCTTCCAATTAATAATTTTTTTGCTGCAGTTATTTACCATCAGACAGGAACAAGGTTTCTATTGCAACGTCGTTGATGCTACTAACGAACTCTGACATTTATTCGTCATTAGCAGCAAATCAGAGCACAGCGTATTTACACATTTCTAATAATCACTCATTCATTATGTCCAATTACTCTGTTTCACGCTCATACAGAAGTGAACTGCCCACTACGGTTTCCGCTAATAAGCTCTACTGTTTCTCGCACAGCCCTAAGCTGACATTCGGCGCGGTGGCTGATGGGAGCGACCGCAAAGGATTCTGCCTAATCCATCGCTCACAGCATGCCTCACACTGGGCGTTAAATTGGACTACGGGTATAGCATATTGATGCGACTCGACTGGATTTTCCAGTTCCCGCATAGGCAGCAATTAAGACCGTCAGTCCATAATATACACTATGTGATCAAAAGTATCCGGACACCTGGCTGAAAATGACTTACAAGTTCGTGGCACCGTCCATCGGTAAGGCTGGAATACAATATGGTGTTGGCCCACCCTTACCCTTGATGACAGCTTCCACTCTCACAGGCATACGTTCACTCAGCTGCTGGAAGGTTTCTTGGGGAATGGCAGCCCATTCTTCACGGAGTGTTGCATTGAGGAGAGGTATCGATGTTGGTCGGTGAAGTCTGGCACGAAGTCGGCGTTCCAAAACATCCCAAAGGTATTCTGTAGGATTCAGGTCAGGACGCTGTGCAGGCCAGTCCATTACAGGGACGTTAGTGTCGTGTAACCACTCCGCCACAGGCCGTGCATTATGCTGGTGCTCGATAGTGTTGAAACATACAATCACCATCCCCGAATTGCTCTTCAACAGTGGGAAGCAAGAAGGTGCTTAAAACATCAATGTAGGCCTGTACTGTGATAGTGCCACGCAAAACAATGGGTGCAAGCCCCCTCCACGAAAAACATGACCACACCATAACACCACCGCCCACGAATTTTACTGTTGGCACTACACACGCTGGCAGATGACGTCCACCGGGCATTCGCCATATCCACATCCTGCCATCGGATCGCCACATTGTATACTGTGGTTCATCACTCCACAGAACGTTTCTCCACTGTTCAATCGTCCAATGTTTTGGCTCCTTACAAAAAGCAAGGCGTTGTTTGGCACTTACCGGCGTGATGTGTGGCTTACGAGCAGCCGCTCGACCATGAAATCCAAGTTTTCTCAACTCATGCCTAACTCTCATGGTACTTGCAGTGGATCCTGATGCTGTTTGGAATTCCTGTGTGATGGTCTGGATAGATGTCTGCCTGTTACACATTACGATCCTCTTCAACAGTCGGCGGCCTCTGTCACTCAACAGACGAGGTCTGCCTGTACGCTTTTGTGCTGTACGTGTCGCTTCACGTTTCTACTACAGTATCACATCGGAAACAGTGGACCTAGGGATGTTTAGGAATGTGGAAATCTCGCGTACTGACGTATGACACAAGTGACACCAAGTCACCTGACCACGTACGAAGTCCCTGAGTTCCGTGCAGCGCCCCATTCTGCTCTCTCACGGTCGGTAGTGAGGTCGCTGATTGCAGTACCTGGCAGTAGGTGGCAGCACAATGCACCTCATATGAAAAACGTATGTTTTTGGGGGTTTCCGGATACTTTTGATCATATAGTGTAACATTGTTATTCAAATATTACTTTTATTATTAGTTAGCTTTACTCACCAGAGGTGGCATACACTCAGAATCGATTATCATTGCTGACTAGACATGCAAATAATATTAAAGTTCCCATAAAACTCGAAATGTGAAGATAACGAAAACTCACAAATTATAACTGCATATTTATACTCTATGCATATTTGTGTTAGTAATTCGCCATGTTCAGTCACAAGACAACACCGATAAGGCAAAACATTATGAGGACTGCCCTGCTCGACGTTGGATGCCATCTTATGGCGTTGCGGGCATGTGACGCGGTAACAAACGTGTGTAAGCGAGGCAGACATGGGTGGGGTATCAATCCAGCGAAGATATGGACTGCAAATGAGGAAAACCGTTGAGATAAGCGACTTTGGCAAATGACAGATCATTATTAATCAGAGCCAGTGAACGAGCATCTCGAAATCGGCGAAACTGGTCGAATGTTCACGTGCTACTGTCGTGAGCATCTTCGGATAGAGGTAGGGCAGTGAAAGTGCCACTCGGCGCTAAGTGGTCGGTCGTCAACGGCTCTTCACAGAACGTGGGGCTAGGAGGTTTGTCTGCTCTGTAAGGTAGGACAGATGGCGGTCTGTGGCATCTCTGCCGAAAGAACACAATGTTGGTGCACGCTCAAGTGTTTCAGAGCCCACCGTTCATAGTACATTGTTGAACATGGAGTTGTCAGCAGACTACCCCTGTGTGTTCACACTATGACCAAACGACATTGTGAAGTAAGACTGCAGTGGTCACGGGACCATCGCGATTCGACCGTCGATCAATGGAAACGTGTCGGCTCTTCGGGTGAATCACAGTTTTTGCTACATTACGACGACGGTCGTCTCCACAAACACCGTCATCGAAGTGAAAGGTGGCTCGAAATGTGCAGAGAGCCACGGACGCAGGCCGCTGGCAGCAGTATTATGCTAAGGGGGACATTCTCCTGCGTTTAACACGGGACCTGTGGTAGCAACTGAGGACACGCTGACAGCTGTGAACCGGCTGCCTCCCTTCGTGCTTGGTGTCAGATTTCAGCAGTATGATTGTCGTGTATCGGAGCGATAACTGTGTTACAGTGGTTTTGAGGAGCACTGTATTGAACTCACTTTGATGTCCCTGTGACCACGTTCACCTGAAGTAAGTCATATGGAGCCCATATGGGTCGCTATCGGGCGCCATCACCACATACTCAAATCAGTGGCCCGTTATTTACGCGTATTGCGTGTGAGCTTTGTCTGCTCTCTCGATTTCTCTTCCCGGCGACTTCTTCTGCTTGGTTTCTCCTCTGGTCGTTCGGTGGTGCTGCCGCCGCACCGCGGCTGGTGGGCCGAATTTTCGCCGCGTGCGAGTCTCGTTTGGACAGCGCTGGGAGGAAGTAGGAGCTCAGAGCTGAAGTGCTCGGGACGACGGTTGACCGACTGTGCGGGAAGTGACCAAAGGGTCCGTTCCACGAAAGGTTGATGGCTATTGGTTTCCCATCGAATGTGTGTTGCCGCCGCCGTCCATTCTGTTGCCGTCCGTCGAAGTGACCTCTTGGTAACAAGCTGTCAGTTGGCGATTCTCTTGCAATGTTTTCCCATGCCTGTGATTTCATCAAGTACGACCGTTGGTTGGTCGGTCGGTCGTCTCAGCGGAGATATGTGTTGGGTCTTTTGGCCGCTTCTGGGTTCTGTGTGCCCCTGATTATTTGCAATTCGTCCCTATTTCTGCACAGTGACTGGTTTTAGTATTATTTGAGTTGATTGGGGTATTGATTTTGGTGGATCTGTTAAGGGGTCTGATACGCCCGCTAAACCCGCTGGGCAGAACAGGTAATAGGATTATGGACAGGGCCAAAGGTTCAAATGGCTCTGAGCACTATGGAACTCAACTTCTCAGGTCATTAGTCCCCTAGAACTTAGAACTACTTAAACCTAACTAACCTAAGGACATCACACACATCCATGCCCGAAGCAGGATTCGAACCTGCGACCGTAGCAGCCTCACGGTTCCAGACTGCGCGCCTAGAACCGCGAGACCACCGCGGCCGGCCAGGGCCAAAGGCTGAGGTCAGTTTCTCCTTCTAATTGTCATTTATTGTAATTTAATAACCTTTACAACCAAAGTGGCACATAGCCGGACCTTTACCGCATGCAACTCTTTCACGGCTGAAGGCCTCCAAACAAGAAATCTTAACCAATCAACAAGATAAAATCCAATTAAGATAGCTATAAAATAATTTTAAAAAAGAAAACCAGCAAACATATGCAAAGTGCAATACAAATGGCTGAGGGCCACAATTAAATTTAAAAATTTTAGAAAATATCACCATAGACTTTTAAAGGGAGAAGGCCAGAATGTTTAACAACAAGAAATCTTAAAAATAAACAAGATTAAAATGCAACTAAAGAAGCAAATCAATAATTAAAAAAAACGTATCACAGCTACGTGGAAAGCCTTAAGGCTACGCAGATAGAACATACATCTGCAAGGTGCAATACCAATGGTTGAAGGCCACAATTAAGTTTCAAAATTTTAAAATATATTACCATAATCTTTTAAAGACAGAAGGCCGCAATATTTAATCTTGAAAGATAAATTTAAAAATTAATTTTGCAAAATTTTTAAGAAAATAAAAAAAATAGCCATAAGCCTTGAATTTAGATTAGCTGACAACAGATAATTAAACACCGATGGCACCCAGAAGCCTCCAAGGAGGTCGGTCTGCCCTCGCGCACTTAGGCGAGACAGGTGGTGAGCTCAACTATATTTGATCCGTCGGAACCCAACCAGGGGACAGCCACGGACTGACAAACACAACGACTTGCTTCCCATCAATCAGCACATGAGAACTCAAACCGGAAATGTTACAAACGTTACAATCTCCAATGGAGTATGTATTAGCTGCCAAAATTACACACCATGTTGGACAGCGACAACAGCTGAGGAAAGGACGCTGCCTGAAGTTACGTTGTGGCCAGGGCAGGTAACCGGAACACTAACGGCCACTAGGCAGAAAATTCCACTGGTACACTTGAATTTCAAACACGGTAATATAGTTAATTCACTCAATAGAACACTGCCTGAATGTACATCAGTGCCCAGGGCAGGTAACCAGAACACTAATGGCCACAAGACAGAAAATTCCACTGGCGCACTCAAATTGTAGTCGACCAAAATACACTCCTGGAAATTGAAATAAGAACACCGTGAATTCATTGTCCCAGGAAGGGGAAACTTTATTGACACATTCCTGGGGTCAGATACATCATATGATCACACTGACAGAACCACAGGCACATAGACACAGGCAACAGAGCATGCACAATGTCGGCACTAGTACAGTGTATATCCACCTTTCGCAGCAATGCAGGCTGCTATTCTCCCATGGAGACGATCGTAGAGATGCTGGATGTAGTCCTGTGGAACGGCT
The DNA here is from genome assembly GCF_023898315.1 of Schistocerca nitens. NCBI lineage: Eukaryota > Metazoa > Arthropoda > Insecta > Orthoptera > Acrididae > Schistocerca > Schistocerca nitens. Next base: position 41,267,229 of record NC_064622.1, read on the forward strand.
TGCCATGCCATTTCCACCTGGCGCCTCAGTTGGACCAGCGTTCGTGCTGGACGTGCAGACCGCGTGAGACGACGCTTCATCCAGTCCCAAACATGCTCAATGGGGGACAGATCCGGAGATCTTGCTGGCCAGGGTAGTTGACTTACACCCTCTAGAGCACGTTGGGTGGCACGGGATACATGCGGACGTGCATTGTCCTGTTGGAACAGCAAGTTCCCTTGCCGGTCTAGGAATGGTAGAACGATGGGTTCGATGACGGTTTGGATGTACCGTGCACTATTCAGTGTCCCCTCGACGATCACCAGTGGTGTACGGCCAGTGTAGAAGATCGCTCCCCACACCATGATGCCGGGTGTTGGCCCTGTGTGCCTCGGTCGTATGCAGTCCTGATTGTGGCGCTCACCTGCACGGCGCCAAACACGCATACGACCATCATTGGCACCAAGGCAGAAGCGACTCTCATCACTGAAGACGACACGTCTCCATTCGTCCCTCCATTCACGTCTGTCGCGACACCACTGGAGGCGGGCTGCACGATGTTGGGGCGTGAGCGGAAGACGGCCTAACGTGTCCCTAATTTGCTGGGAAGTGGCGGTGCGGTCCCCTACGGCACTGCGTAGGATCCTACGGTCTTGGCGTGCATCCGTGCGTCGCTGCGGTCCGGTCCCAGGTCGACGGGCACGTGCACCTTCCGCCGACCACTGGCGACAACATCGATGTACTGTGGAGACCTCACGCCCCACGTGTTGAGCAATTCGGCGGTACGTCCACCCGGCCTCCCGCATGCCCACTATACGCCCTCGCTCAAAGTCCGTCAACTGCACATATGGTTCACGTCCACGCTGTCGCGGCATGCTACCAGTGTTAAAGACTGCGTTGGAGCTCCGTATGCCACGGCAAACTGGCTGACACTGACGGCGGCGGTGCACAAATGCTGCGCAGCTAGCGCCATTCGACGGCCAACACCGCGGTTCCTGGTGTGTCCGCTGTGCCGTGCGTGTGATCATTGCTTGTACAGCCCTCTCACAGTGTCCGGAGCAAGTATGGTGGGTCTGACACACAGGTGTCAATGTGTTCTTTTTTCCATTTCCAGGAGTGTAGTTAACTGCACCGCATGGCGGCTAAATTTCAGCAGTAGAAACACTCGGTGTTGCTCACAGGGAAACCTCCCCAACAGCAAACCACCGAAACGAACCACCACAACACGAATGGACGCGGCTTGGGTAGTTGAAACCACTATTCAAGTTTTTGACTGCCACGAAGCTCGTAGCAATCGGACAGCTCCACACACGCTCCGACACTGCGCAGGGGCTGCCGGCGGCCCCAGCCGACTGCACCGCACGGAGATAACTTCCCTTGTCCGCAACGACCGACCGACACCTGCTTGTCCGTCGCGATGCTTGCTCCGTCGCGACTGCACTGCTGGTGTGTCTAGCACTCACTTCCAGACACACGACGGTGGAAATACTGGCTCGGACCGAACCATGCAGAGGAAACACGCCCACTGGCTAAACGACATGCTTGCGCCAGGGAAGGGCCGACCCAAGTTCCACAAGATAGTAATTGAAGGGGCCCAGAAGCGCTCTGAGAACCAGTTACACGTCGCCCGATGAGACGACCGACCTTTCAGAGCCAGTACGCCGACCACATTTAAGATCGGGAGTCGATGCACACACACACAGCCGACTCATGAACGATCAGCGAGCCAAAAGGCGTCGTCCGGTAGGACGACCGACGGACGATCCACCAAGACCGTGGCCCGGCTCAAGTGATGCGTGCCGACAATGGTCGGGCGAGCCATGTCGACTCAGAGCTCACTGCTGCTCCAACCCGACTGCAATAGTGCCGCACTGCAACTCCCCGACTGGAAGGTCCGGACTGCACTCCAAACGCGTTCCCACTGACTGGCGGACCCAAACTTGCAACCCGAACTGCGACCAACTAACTTACAACAGACAACGAGCCGGGAGTAATAGCAGTCAGGCGAAGATAACTACGAGAGGGGATATATCGATATGCGCTGCTAGCGCCGCTGACGGTCAGGCAAAGCAGCAACTCAGTGACAGTAGTAATTCAAATTAACGTAGTGAGGTGGAAGTACGTTAAAAACAGGGTTAAAATACGTGATGGCGGGAACACGAGACAGGCACGGCTCAGGGTCTAACTAGTAGGACTCCTGTTGGGATAGACAGGGCAATTATTGCGCCGAATTGTTAAACTCTTTTTTTATAGTTGTGTTTTAGAATTACATTGGCCATCTGATGAGGTGTCGTTAGCCCTAGCCGCACAGGGGACGGCTGTCATGTAGTGGACACAGTGAACTGTTGATGAACGTCCTATGTTGGCAAGGTGCAGTATTTGTGTTTTGTGAAATTTTCGAATGAGCGGTCAACCTTAACGCAGTCAGAGTACTGGATTTGTGAAGGCAACTTGTTGTAATTACCTTGCATTAATCTCGTGTTTAAATATATCCACTTGTTTAAACGTTTGTGAGTGTATATACATATATTTTTTTGATTATTTCTTGGGTTGAAGTGTTACAATCTTATTCAAGTGTTTCTCAATTTTTAAAAACAAAGGTAACAAATTTGAAGAAGGTTGAGGTGGTGAACTATTCTTGTGTTTTACGTGGTTACTGTCTAAGTTGACCTAACACTAAGATCAGGTTGTCAATTTTGCAGGCCGGGCTAGTTAGCCACATTGTATGCTGACCCAGCTCCTGGTGCTCTTTCTGACCAAAAAAATCTTCCGCGTGTGCCTCACCAGCCGGCCGACTTGACGGGAGAGGAAGCGGGCGCGCTTCTGGCGGAGGCCGGTACTAGCACGTCATCCAGCCTCAAATATGTGTGTCATTATATATATATATATATATATATATATATATATATATATATATTATTATGTGCGATTGGACCCATACGGATCACGCAAAGCTTTTCCGATTCAATTTTTTAATTCTCCAAACTTCTCTCATTCTTTCCCCATGAATTCTCTTTCTTTCCTCTGTCCATTTTGTCCCCTGTCTCTTGCAAACTTCATTCTCGGGTTGTACTTTCCAACTATTGATTTTTTGCCTGTATACATTTCTGTTTATAACTTCTGAAGAATTTATTTGTGCATTTGCTAGATCTGTTTTGGTTTCTTGTATCCAGGGTATGGTTTTCAATTTTTCAATGTATATTAAAATTTTGTGGGAGAGTCTGGGTGTTGGGAGTCTGTGGATATGACCGTAAAATTTTAGTCTTCTTTTCCGGATGTCTGCGGCGAGGTTAGATAATTTTTCTGTAGTTTTCCGAGACTGTAACCTGTATCCATCTTCAGTTCTTTTTGGGCCAAGAATCTTTCTGATAATTTTGCGTTCCTCTTTCAGGATGCCTTCCAGGTCGCCTTTTCTATTGAGTGTGAGTGTTTCGCTGGCATATAGTGCTTCGGGCTTGATTACTGTATTGTAGTGTCGTATTTTTGAGTGAATGGAGAGACACTTTTTATTGTAGATGTTGTGGGTTTTCCAGTATGCTCTTTTCAGTTTTTGCAGTCGAACTTTTTGTGCAGTTTTGTCTCCCCCTGTGGGTTCTAGGACCTCGCCTAAGTATTTAAAGAATGGAACTCTCTCAATTTGTCCATATTTTGTAGTCAGTTTTTGAGTTTCAAATTTTGAGCAGATGAATTTGGTTTCTTGGAAGGAAATTTGTAGCCCAACTTTTTCGGCGCATTCTTTGAGAATGTCTATCTGTTTAATTGCTGTGGTCTCGTTTTCTGCCAGAATGGCCACGTCATCTGCAAATGCCAAGCATGAAATTTTAATACCATCTTTAGATCTTCCTAGTTGTATAGGCTTCCAGTAATTTTGATTCTTCAGTTCTTTTTCCCATTCTCGGATGACTTTGTCTAAGACAAGGTTGAAGAGGAGTGGAGACAAGCCGTCACCTTGTCTGACGCCGGTTTTGATCAGGAAGGGCTCTGATATTTCACCCAGGAATTTTATCTTAGAAGTTGTGTTTGTGAGCGTTTCTTTGATAAGGTTTAGGGTTTTCGGATCGAGTCCTAGCTCCTCAAGGATAATAAAGAGAGATTGCCTATCGATTGAATCATAAGCCTTTGCGAAATCAACAAAGGAACGAATGATCGGACTGTTTCTGACTGCTTTGTATTTTAGTGTTGTCTTCAAATTGAAAATTTGTTCTGCACAGGATCGGTGAGGGCGAAAGCCAGCTTGGTATTCACCAATACTGTGTTCGAGTTGTTCTTGTGTTCGTTGAAGAAGACAAGCTGAGAGGATTTTATAAGTGACTTGGAGAAGGGAGATTCCTCGATAGTTGTTTATATCTACCATGTCTCCCTTTTTATGCAGTGAATGAATTAGGGCGCATTTCCAATCTTCTGGTAGTTTTTCTGTCTGCCAAATGTCTGTGATGATTTGAGTGAGTTCTTTGAGGGAATTTGGTCCAAGATTTTTAAGTAGTTCTGCAGTGATATTATCTTCTCCGGATGCCTTGTTGTTTTTCAGTCTATGAATATGTCTTTGGATCTCCTCTAGTGTATGTGGTGGGGATTCTGGATTTGTGTAGACAGCAGTTTCTTGAGGGAATCTTGAAGAAGGTTCAGGGCAATTGAGGAGTCCGGAAAAGTATCTTGCCAGCTCCTCACAATTTTCCCGATTTGTGAGCGCTAGTTTTCCATCTGGTTTTCTGAAACATATATTTCGTGAGCCGTATCCATTGATTCTCCCAGCAAAGGTCTTATAGAAGTCTCGTACATTATAGTTACGGAAATTTTCTTCAATAGACTCACACTGTTCCTTGAGGTACTTCCTCTTGACTTGTCTGATTGTTTTTGCCACTTGTCTTCTGGTATATATATATAATGACACACACACACACACACATATATATACAGGGTGTTTCAAAAATGACCGGTATATTTGAAACGGCAATAAAAACTAAACGAGCAGCGATAGAAATACACCGTTTGTTGCAATATGCTTGGGACAACAGTACATTTTCAGGCAGACAAACTTTCGAAATTACAGTAGTTACAATTTTCAACAACAGATGGCGCTGCGGTCTGGGAAACTCTATAGTACGATATTTTCCACATATCCACCATGCGTAGCAATAATATGGCGTAGTCTCTGAATGAAATTACCCGAAAGCTTTGACAACGTGTCTGGCGGAATGGCTTCATATGCAGATGAGATGTACTGCTTCAGCTGTTCAATTGTTTCTGGATTCTGGCGGTACACCTGGTCTTTCAAGTGTCCCCACAGAAAGAAGTCACAGGGGTTCATGTCTGGCGAATAGGGAGGCCAATCCACGCCGCCTCCTGTATGTTTCGGATAGCCCAAAGCAATCACACGATCATCGAAATATTCATTCAGGAAATTAAAGACGTCGGCCGTGCGATGTGGCCGGGCACCATCTTGCATAAACCACGAGGTGTTCGCAGTGTCGTCTAAGGCAGTTTGTACCGCCACAAATTCACGAAGAATGTCCAGATAGCGTGATGCAGTAACCGTTTCGGATCTGAAAAATGGGCCAATGATTCCTTTGGAAGAAATGGCGGCCCAGACCAGTACTTTTTGAGGATGCAGGGACGATGGGACTGCAACATGGGGCTTTTCGGTTCCCCATATGCGCCAGTTCTGTTTATTGACGAAGCAGTCCAGGTAAAAATAAGCTTCGTCAGTAAACCAAATGCTGCCCACATGCATATCGCCGTCATCAATCGTGTGCACTATATCGTTAGCGAATGTCTCTCGTGCAGCAATGGTAGCGGCGCTGAGGGGTTGCCGCGTTTGAATTTTGTATGGATAGAGGTGTAAACTCTGGCGCATGAGACGATACGTGGACGTTGGCGTCATTTGGACCGCAGCTGCAACACGGCGAACGGAAACCCGAGGCCGCTGTTGGATCACCTGCTGCACTAGCTGCACGTTGCCCTCTGTGGTTACCGTACGCGGTCGCCCTACCTTTCCAGCACGTTCATCCGTCACGTTCCCAGTCCGTTGAAATTTTTCAAACAGATCCTTTATTGTATTGCTTTTCGGTCCTTTGGTTACATTAAACCTCCGTTGAAAACTACGTCTTGTTGCAACAACGCTGTGTTCTAGGCGGTGGAATTCCAACACCAGAAAAATCCTCTGTTCTAAGGAATAAACCATGTTGTCTACAGCACACTTGCACGTTGTGAACAGCACACGATTACAGCAGAAAGACGACGTACAGAATGGCGCACCCACAGACTGCGTTGTCTTCTATATCTTTCACATCACTTGCAGCGCCATCTGTTGTTGAAAATTGTAACTACTGTAATTTCGGAAGTTTGTCCGCCTGAAAATGTACTGTTGTCCCAAGCATATTGCAACAAACGGTGTATTTCTATCGCTGCTCGTTTAGTTTTTATTGCCGTTTCAAATATACCGGTCATTTTTGAAACACCCTATATATATATATATATATATATATATATATATATATATATATATATATATATATATATATATATATATATATATATAGGATGGTCCATTGATAGTGACTGGGCCAAATATCTCACGAAGTAAGCATCAAACGAAAAAACTACAAAGAACGAAACTCGTCTAGCTTGAAGGAGGAAACCAGATAGCGCTATGGTTGGCCCGCTAGATGGCGCTGCCATAGGTCAAATGGATATCAACTGCGTTTTTTAACAATAGGAACCCCCATTTTTTATTATATATTCGTGTAGTACGTAAGGAAATACGAATGTTTTAGTTGGACCTCTTTTTTCGCTTTGTGGTAGATGGCGCTGTAATAGTCACAAACGTATAAGTACGTGGTATCACGTAACATCCGCCAGTGCGGACGGTATTTGCTTCGTGATACATTACCCGTGTTATAATGGACCGTTTACCAATTGCGGAAAAGGTCGATATCGTGTTCATGTATGGCTGTTGTGATCAAAATGCCCAACGGGCGTGTGCTATGTATGCTGCTCGGTATTCTGGACGACATCATCCAAGTGTCCGGACCGTTTGCCGGATAGTTACGTTATTTAAGGAAACAGGAAGTGTTCAGCCACATGTGAAACGTCAACCACGACCTGCAACAAATGATGATGCCCAAGTAGGTTTTTTAGCTGCTGTCGCGGCTAATCCGCACATCAGTAGCAGACAAATTGCGCGAGAATCAGGAATCTCAAAAACGTCGATGTTGAGAATGCTACATCAACATCGACTGCACCCGTACCATATTTCTATGCACCAGGAATTACATGGCGACGACTTTGAACGTCGTGTACAGTTCTGCCACTGGGCACAAGAGAAATTACGAGACGATGGCAGATTTTTTGCTCGCGTTCTATTTAGCGACGAAGCGTGATTCACCAACAGCGGTAACGTAAACCGGCATAATATGCACTATTGGGCAACGGAAAATCCACGATGGCTGCGACAAGTGGAACATCAGCGACATTGGTGGGTTAATGTATGGTGCGGCATTATGGGAGGAAGGATAACTGGCCCCCATTTTATCTATATCAATCTAAATGGGGCAATGTATGCTGATTTCCTACGTAATGTTCTACCGAAGTTACTACAAGATGTTTCACTGCATGACAGAATGGCGATGTACTTCCAACATGATGGATGTCCGGCACATAGCTCGCGTGCGGTTGAAGCGGTACTGAATAGCATATTTCATGACAGGTGGATTGGTCGTCGAAGCACCATACCATGGCCCGCACGTTCGCCGTATCTGACGTCCCCGGATTTGCTTCTGTGGGGAAAGTTGAAGGATATTTGCTATCGTGATTCACCGACAACGCCTGACAACATGGGTTAGCGCATTGTCAATGCATGTGTGAACATTACGGAAGGCGAACTACTCGGTGTTGAGAGGATGTCGTTACACGTATTGCCAAATGCTTTGAGGTTGACGGACATCCTTTTGAACATTTGTTGCATTAATGTGGTATTTACAAGTAATCACGCTGTAACAGCATGCGTTCTCAGAAGTGTTAAGTTCACAAACGTGCATGTATCACATTGGAACAACCGAAATAAAATGTTCAAACGTACCTACATTCTGTATTTTAATTTAAAAAACCTACGTGTTACCAACTCTTCGATTAAAATTGTGAGCCATATGTTTGTGACTATTACAGCGCCATCTATCACAAAGCAGAAAAAGTGGTCCAACTAAAACATTCATATTTCTTTATACACGAATATGTAATAAAGGATAGGGGTTCCTGTTTAAAAAAAAACGCATTTGATATCCGTTTGCCCTATGGCAGCGCCATCTAGCGGACCAACCATAGCGCCATCTGGCTTCCCCCTTCAAGCTAGACAAGTTTCGTTCTTTATAGTTGGAATTGTTAGCAGTTTAGCAAGCGTTTAAGCCCCTGCAGGCCTGCTTGCTGTCACTGTTTTCACATTTTTTGTATTCCTGGTAGCCACCAAGAACGATTACATTGTTTTAGAAGAGTTCTAAAATATGTTGATCTATTTCTGTTAAAGACCTTTTTTGAATTTTTTTAAAGACTATATTTTTAAGATTTCTGGTGCTCTGTATTGAACTTGACCTTGTTGTAACACTTAAAAATTTCAAGGCAATTTCTAGGCGTTCTGCCACTTGATGATTATTGATTTCCACCTCGTAAATTTTTTAAAGAGTGAATTTAAAGTAAATTCTAAGTCTTCTGGCGCTCTGTGATTATTGATGTTGATCTTGTTGCAATTTTTTTAAAAAAGGGATAAATTTTATATCAAATTTTTAGGCCTTTCTGGCGCTGTGTGATTATTGGTTGCTGTTAACTGGCTTTTCCCTTCATTGCGTTCTAAAGGAAAATTTTAAATGTTTTCCCGGAATAAATATAGATCTTATCAACCACAAGTGATCCTCCATTAATTCCTGCCGCAACCAATGAAAGACCATTTCAACATGACCTATTCGTAGACATCTAATGCCACATACCTCCACAAAACTACCAACAAACTGTCGGATAGTGATATGCACAATCAGTGATATATTTCTTTCTAAATAAGGACAAACAAGTTATTAAGCAAGTGGTAATAATCTTTTGGCTCATCAGTGTATATTTTCTAGAAGACTCAAGATAGCAGCATGGAGTGAATTTTAACATACACTTCGAAACTAAAAGTTTATTTCGGAGCCAGATACCGGTACAGATCTTCCAGGTGATGACATCTCGATCGCTCGAAGCCGCTTAGTATTTTCATTTTCAACAGGATGTCGTTAGGTCAGCATGTGAACATGTAGGGGTGGTCTGCTGCAGAGCTCTATTTTCAACAGTGTACTATGAACGGTGTGCTCCGGAACAGTTGCGTGGCGTCATTTCCGTCGAGAGTAGAGTACTTACTGCATTTACTACAGTCGAGGCATTTGGCGAATGTACCAGCTGTTTCAAGACACTGTTTCTTCATAAAGGGTGTTTCGCAGTCTTTGCCTCAAACATCCAGAGTTGACAGATCACGTCGTGGGGAACAACTTTTGCTAGGGACAAAACGTTCGATGACACTCCTCAGTGCCACCATTCGTATTTTTATTGAATACGCCGATCCTGTGACGACGAGATTTCATCGAACCAGCGGGTCTGCCAACCAGCTGTGCTGCACATGCGTCAGTAAATTGATAGAGTAGTTCTCAAAAGGTGTCACTCAGCAGAGAAAGTTATTTTAGAATCTTGGCCTATAGCCTTTCAGAACGCCGCAGTGTGCCTACACCCTGCCACGTCACGGGGGCATGACCAATTATAAAAGACGCTTAGAGTCACCGGAACAGTCGGCGAACACATTGTCACTCACAAAAATTGTTTCACCTGACGTGATTCATCAGCCCTAGATCTTTGATGGAAAGACTTTGAAACATCATCTATATGTGGAAAATTACAGGTCGCTCCCGTGTGTTCGTCAAAGATGTAGAGCTCATTCAACTCGTGTCATCTACAAGTTAGCCATTCATCAGCCATTGTTTCGCAGCGATGTATGCGTTTCAAATCAAACAGAATTCACTTCTGGTGGTGCGGCGATTTTCCGCAGCAAGTATTTTTTTTTTTTTTTTTGAGTCAGCAGTCATCTGACTGATTTTATGCGGTCCGCCACGAATTACTCTCCTGTGCCAACGTCTTCATCTCAAAGTAGCACTTACTGCCTAAGCACTCAGTTATTTTCTGAATGTATTCCAATCTCTGTCTTCCTCTACAGTTTTTAGCTTCTACAGCTCCCTCTAGTACCACGGAAGTCATTCCCTGATATCTTAACAGATGTCCTATCATCCTGTCCCTTCTCCTTGTCAGTGTTTTCCATATATTCCTTACCTCTCAGATACTGGGCAGAATCTACTCATGTTTTACCTTATCAGTCCACCTAATTTTCAACACTCGTCAGTAACACCACATCTCAAATGCTTCGATTTCCTTCTGTTCCAGTCTTCCCTCAGTCCATATTTCACTACCATAGAATGCTACGCTCCAAACGTTCATTCCCAGAAATTTCTTCCTCAATTTAAGGCCTATATTTGATACTAGTAGACTTCTCTTGGCCATGAATGCCCTTTTTGCCAGTTATAGTCTGCTTGATGTCCTCCTTGCTCCGTCCGTCATTCGTTATTTTACTGCTAAGGAGTAGAATTCCTTAACTTCATCTACTTCGTGACCATCAATCCTGATTTTAAGTTTCTCGCTGTTCTCATTTCTGCTATTTCTCATTACTTTCGTCTTTTCTCGATTTACTCTTAGTCCATATTCTCTACCCATTAGACTGTTCATTCCATTCAGCAGGTCATGTAATTCTTCTGCACTTTCACTCAGGATAGCAATGCCATCAGCGAATCGTATCATTAATGTCCTTTCACTTTGAATTTTATTTGCACTCTTGAAACTTTCTTTTATTTCCATCATTGCTTCTTCCATGCACATATTGAACAGTAGGGGCGAAAAACTACATCTCTGTCTTACATCCTTTATAATTCTTCGTTCTTGGTCGTTAATTCTTATTATTCCGTCTTGGCTTTTGTACATACCGGTACTGTATATTACCCGTCTCTCCCTATAGCTTACACTTATTTTTCACAGAATTTCGGACATCTTGCACCATTTTACATTTTCGAACGCTTTTTCCAGATCGACAAATACTAACACATCCTCGAGTATCTTTTCCGTTCTTCTGCATATTATTCTTGTCAGGAACTTGGATGCATGAGCTGTTAAGCTGATTGGGCGATAATTCTCGCGTTTGTCAGCTCTTGCAGTCTTCGGAATTGTGTGGATGATATTTGCTCCGAAAGTCAGGTGTTATGTCACCAGGCTCCTACGTGAATAGTCGTTTTGTTACCACTTCTCTCAACGATTTTAGAAATTCTGATAGAATGTTATCTACCCCTTGTGCCTTATTTGATCTTAAGACCTCCAAAGCTCTCTTAAATTCTGATTCTAATACTGGATTCCCTATCTCCTCTTTCTTCTTCTATCACAGTAGACAAATCATCCTCCTCATAGAAGCCTTGAATGTACGCTTTCCACCTATCCGCTCTTTCCTCTGTATTTAATAGTGAACTTCCCGTTGCACTCTTAATGTTACCACCCTTACTCTTAATTTCACTGCGGGTTGTTTTGACTTTTCTCTATGCTAAGTCAGTTCTTCCGACAGTCATTTCTTTTTCGAGTTCTTCACATTTTTCATGCAGCCATTTCGTTTTAGCTTTCCTGCACTTCTTATTTATTTCATTACTCAACGACTTGTATTTATGTATTCCTGAATTTCCCTGAACATTTTTTTACTTCCTTCTTTCATCGATCAACTGAACTATTTCTTCTTTTATCGCTGGTTCCTTCGCAGTTACCTTGTTTATACCTATGTTTTTCTTTCCAACTTCTGTGATTGTCCTCTTTAGAGATGTCCATTCCTCTTCAAATGTAGTGTCTACTGAGCTATTCCTTATCTCTGTGTTTATAGCCTTAGTGTCTCGTCATCCCTTAGTACTTCTTTATCCCAGAATGAGATTTTCCCTCAGCAGCGGAGTGTGGGCTGATATGAAACTTCCAGGAAGATTAAAACTGTGTGCTGGACCGAGACTCGAACTCGGGACCTTTGCCTTTCGCGGGTAAGTGCTCTACATCTGAGCTACCCAAGCACGACTCACGCCCCGTCCTCACAGCTTCACTTCTGCCAGTATCTCGTCTCCTACCTTCCAAACTTCACAGAAGCTCTCCTGCTAGTTCTGCAAGGTTCGCAGGAGAGCTTCTGTGATGTTTGGAAGGTAGGAGACGAGATACTGGCAGAAGTGAAGCTGTGAGGACGGGGCGTGAGTCCTATGCGTAAACTGAAATGGGTCCCAAGTTTTTTTCTTTGTGGGAGATATAGTCTTGTGTAATCGGCTTAATCGTTTTGAAACACCCTTCGTTTTCATGTGTACCTAGAAACGCGTTCCATGGTGAACAGTGGAATGTGTGAAGCCGTCAATGACTACCAGAGCAGAATATTGTCGAAAGATCTTTAAATAAACCCAAGAAATTCTAGTCGTATCTAAAGGCTGTTAGTGGCATCAAAGTTAGCGTTCAGTCATTCATGGACAAGTCAGGAACTGAAATTGAGAGTAGAAAAGCGAAAGCAGAAATGCTCAACTCTGGTCTCAAATGTCCCTTTACAATGGAAAACCCAGGAGTATTGCCCCAATTTAATCGCCACTGAGCAGATGAGTGAAATAGGTAAGCGTGAATGGCGTTGAGGAACAGCTGAAATCGTTAAAACTGAGCAAAGCACCAGGGTCCGACGGAACTCCTATCGGATTCTACACCAGATTTGCGACTGAGCTAGCCCGTATGTTATCTGTAATCTGTCGCAAACCCGTCGAACAAAAAACCGTGCCCAATAGCTGACAGAAACCATAGGTCACAGCTGCCCTACAAGAAGGATATCAACAGTGATCCACAAAACCGTGCAGTGTACTTGACATGCTTTCGTTAGTAACCTTAGAACAAGTTCTGAGCTGAAACCTAATGGGTTATCTCGAACAGGACGATCTCTGCTGGTGTGCATGGTTTTTAAAAATATCGATCATGCTAGACCCAACTCGTATTTTTTTCACATGACAGCCTGAAAGTTTTGGATCAAGGCCTTTAGGTAGAAGCAGTATTTCTCGATTTCCGAAAAGCATGAGAGTCAGATGTTCGCTTATTATCAGAACTGTGATGGTATGGGGTATCAGATGAAATATATGACTGGACTGAAGGTTTCTTAGTAGGGAGGACGCTGATGGTATTTTGGATAGATTCTGGTCGACAAATGTAGAAGTAACTCTGGGTGTGTTCCAGGGAAGTGGGTTCGGTCCCTTGTTGTTCGTGTCGTATGTTAATGACCTTGCAGCAAATATTAATAGCAACCTCAGATCCATTGCAGACGATGCATTCATATACAATGAACCAAACAAATTTTCAGCCAAACCTAGATAATATTTCAAAGTGGTGCAAAGACTGGCAGCTCGCTTTATACGTTCAGAAAAGTAAAATCGTGTACTTTACAAAACCAAAAACATAGTATCCTATGAATATAACACGAATGAGTAAAAGTTGGGATCAGTAAATTTACACAAATACCTGGATGTGACACACATGCTTAGCAGTGGGTAAAGCAGGTAGCAGACGTAGATTCATTGGTAGAATACTAGGGAAATGCAGTCGGTCTACAGAGGAGAATGCTGACACATTACTCCTACGAAACCATTCTAGATTACTGCTCAAGTTTGTGGGACCCGTGCTGAATAGGACTAGCAGGGAATTTTGAACGTATACAGAGAAGGGCAGCACAAATGGCCACAGGTTTGCTTGACTCACGGAAATGTGTCACATAGATGTTGAACTAACTGAACTGACAGACTGTTGAAGACAGACTGAAACTATCCCGAGACAGTCTACTAAACAAAGTTTGAAGAACCGGCTTTAAATGATGACTCTAGGGATATACAACAACCATCTACGTATCGCTCCCATAGAGAGCGTCAGGACAAGATTAGATTAATTACAGCACGCACAGAGGCATTTAAACAATCATTCTTCTCGCTCTCCATACGTGAAAGGGACGGGAAAAGGCCCTAATGACTGAGACAGTGGAACATACCATTTGCCATGCACTTCACATTGGTTCACCAAGTATGGATGCAGATATAGGTGTAAAAACATGTCGGAGCAGATCAGCAACGTCACAGATTGCGTAATAACACTAAACGCCGTCCGCTGAACTTTGATGTTATCATTCTCAAACTACGACGCCTAACAGCGACCAAATTAAACAATTTCGGATAGGAATTCACTCACGCTCACTTTGCTGCCCTCATTAATGCAGTGGGCACTACCCGTGTTGTTTCTACATTCTTTGTAGTAACTACGTGCTTATAGACGTGTAAGAGCGGAGATGTCTGTGGGTAGAACAACCACCCCGCTTTCTGTGTAGTGCTAAGCTCCTTAGCGACTCATTATGCTCGAGATACCTTCTCCCCTGACAGGGCTTTCCCAGTGGAGTGACGCTGAGAGCGTAATCGTATTATTCCTGTCTGCCTGGCAGCCTGCCGAACCATTTCATTCGCTCTGCTACCTGCAGATTTAGACTAGATCGATTTTCAGCCTTGAAGAGTCTACCATATGTTAGAATATATGTTAGAATATGTTCTCATAGACGCTACGATTCGTACTGGAAACGTTTACCACTTTTTACTTATCCACTGTCCCCACACAACTCTTCAAAAATGCATGCTATTCATGGTATCGTCAAATATTGTGGTTTCAGTTACATAATATTTATTTAAGACAAAAAAATAAAGCTTGTTGTCAGTCATCTAAAGAAGATAATCCTACTTCATTTTGCATTTCCACTTCTACTGCAGTATTAGTTATGTGGTGTTGCAAGTTTTTTAAACTACCTATAGGTAGCACTATCTAGATGTGACATTACTATTGTCTTAAAATTTACCATTGGTTATTGTTAAATCAATGGCAGCTCAGTAATTGACTAAGTAGTTTGTAACCTCCCCCTTCCTAATCGGCCTACTGGTTTGCAATATAACTGACCGTGATCGCATATGCCTAATGAAATTTTACAGAGAGTTAGGCTATCGTTACCGAAGGAAAATAGCACCGGTTCGTTGGAGGAAAGTGTACAACAGACTCTTCTGAAGGAAGAATCTATTCTAAACTAGAGCTAAATTTAGATGATCATTTTTAAATGGGTGGAATATAGTGCAATCGCTCATAAGCCGCACAGGGGGAAAAAGGGTACCACGTAATATTTACTATAAGTCACTGATAACACAAAGAAAATACTGGTTAACTAAAAAAGGGATAACTAAATGGTCGCCAGCCCGCTAGCGAAATGAATCTCCAGAATCTTGAGAAAGGTAATGGCAGAGAAATATAAGCAAATAATCACTGGCATGGCAAGAGAAGGTTGTCACTCTCTTCCACAGCACAACAGTTCACGAGAAAATAATGAGTCAGAAATCACTGAGTTTGCAGTTATTTACTCTGAAATACTAAATTTTGAAAGTAACGTTAAATAAAATTACTGGTTAAACAAATGACTGGCTTAACGGGAACTTTTTTATTTAAAGTAATAACTTTCAGAAACCTCAGTGTAACGTAATGCAAAATTTAGAAGAAGGCAAGCAATTTATTTTCGATTATTGAAATATTGAACTGAATATACACTCCTGGAAATGGAAAAAAGAACACATTGACACCGGTGTGTCAGACCCACCATACTTGCTCCGGACACTGCGAGAGGGCTGTACAAGCAATGATCACACGCACGGCACAGCGGACACACCAGGAACCGCGGTGTTGGCTGTCGAATGGCGCTAGCTGCGCAGCATTTGTGCACCGCCGCCGTCAGTGTCAGCCAGTTTGCCGTGGCATACGGAGCTCCATCGCAGTCTTTAACACTGGTAGCATGCCGCGACAGCGTGGACGTGAACCGTATGTGCAGTTGACGGATTTTGAGCGAGGGCGTATAGAGGGCATGCGGGAGGCCGGGTGGACGTACCGCCGAATTGCTCAACACGTGGGGCGTGAGGTCTCCACAGTACATCGATGTTGTCGCCAGTGGTCGGCGGAAGGTGCACGTGCCCGTCGACCTGGGACCGGACCGCAGCGACGCACGGATGCACGCCAAGACCGTAGGATCCTACGCAGTGCCGTAGGGGACCGCACCGCCACTTCCCAGCAAATTAGGGACACTGTTGCTCCTGGGGTATCGGCGAGGACCATTCGCAACCGTCTCCATGAAGCTGGGCTACGGTCCCGCACACCGTTAGGCCGTCTTCCGCTCACGCCCCAACATCGTGCAGCCCGCCTCCAGTGGTGTCGCGACAGGCGTGAATGGAGGGACGAATGGAGACGTGTCGTCTTCAGCGATGAGAGTCGCTTCTGCCTTCGTACCAATGATGGTCGTATGCGTGTTTGGCGCCGTGCAGGTGAGCGCCACAATCAGGACTGCATACGACCGAGGCACTGTACAGGGCCAACACCCGGCATCATGGTGTGGGGAGCGATCTCCTACACTGGCCGTACACCACTGGTGATCGTCGAGGGGACACTGAATAGTGCACGGTACATCCAAACCGTCATCGAACCCATCGTTCTACCATTCCTAGACCGGCAAGGGAACTTGCTGTTCCAACAGGACAATGCACGTCCGCATGTATCCCGTGCCACCCAACGTGCTCTAGAAGGTGTAAGTCAACTACCCTGGCCAGCAAGATCTCCGGATCTGTCCCCCATTGAGCATGTTTGGGACTGGATGAAGCGTCGTCTCTCGCGGTCTGCACGTCCAGCACGAACGCTGGTCCAACTGAGGCGCCAGGTGGAAATGGCATGGCAAGCCGTTCCACAGGACTACATCCAGCATCTCTACGATCGTCTCCATGGGAGAATAGCAGCCTGCATTGCTGCGAAAGGTGGATATACACTGTACTAGTGCCGACATTGTGCATGCTCTGTTGCCTGTGTCTATGTGCCTGTGGTTCTGTCAGTGTGATCATGTGATGTATCTGACCCCAGGAATGTGTCAATAAAGTTTCCCCTTCCTGGGACAATGAATTCACGGTGTTCTTATTTCAATTTCCAGGAGTGTACTTTAAGCAAATGAGAAATTGGTTAAATCAAGAATAAATGAAATCGCGCACTCTTAATTTGTGCTATATATTTAGTTATTAGTTTTGCCAATGAAGTTTTACTTTACTTTAAGAAGTCTCTGTCATGGAATACAAGAATGAACAGTTAATGTCGCAGAAAATTTAGACTGAAACTGTCTTTAGCAAACAAACTAACTGGCAGTAACTATTTAATCACTTTTCATATTCTTACGAGACTCGATGATTGCATGAAAAGGAAAGGGACCCTGCTTGGTAATAATGTCTGAAGACAATGACAACACAGGTGCCCTACAAGTTTTAACTATTGCAATTTAGTATTCGAGTTATTCATACCCTGTGGAAGGAAGTAAACTGGGCAAAGTCTATACATCACTATGTTTGTCGGTTAACAGTCTAACGATGTTGTAGCTGTGCGGACGACGAAGAATGTAGCCGACGACAATGCTGAGCTACCTTTGTTGTTGTTGTTGTTGTTGCTGCTGTTGCTCAGTGAGAAGAATCCCGAGTCGTCTCCAGAGCCACGGATAATTATGGGACAGGTAATAGTTAGAACTGCAGCTTCCTCCGCCTGTACAATCCTACCGTGCCCTCAGCACTCGCGGGTTAACAAATCAGAAGCGTCTACACCGGCGCGAGCGTAGCGGCACACCACGGTGGCGGGAGAACCCAACAAACACTTCAATTCTCTTTCGTAACTCAAGCTGCTCTGCTTCCTCTCTGCTCGCAACGCGACAGACTCTCCAAACGCAAAGGCAAACAACGGCACAGCTACTACCATTTCGTCGTTCCTATCGATACATTTCAATAAAGTTCCCTTGGCTATTACACATCAATTTGCAATATTTTCATTATAATTACAATCAATTATGCATGTTGTTGTTGTTGTGGTCTTCAGTCCAGAGACTGGTTTGATGCAGCTCTCCATGCTGCTCTATCTTCTGCAAGCTTCTTCATCTCCCACTACCTATTGCAATCTACATCCGTCTGAATCTGCTTAGTGTATTCATTTCTTGGTCTCCCTCTACGATTTTTAACCTCCACGCTGCCCTCCAATACTGAACTGGTGATCCCTTGATGCCTCAGAACATCTACTACCAACCGATCCCTCCTTCTAGTCAAGTTGTGCCACAAATTTCTCTACTCCCCAATTCAATTCAATACCTCCTCATTAGTTATGTGAGCTACCCATCTAATCTTCAGCATTCTTCTGTATCACCACATTTCGAAAGCTTCTATTCTCTTCTTGTCTAAACTATTTATCGTCCACGTTTCGCTTCCATACATGGCTACACTCCATACAAATACTTTCAGAAACGACTTCCTAACACTTAAATCTATACTCCATGTTAACAAATTTCTCTTGTCATTGCCAGTCTACATTTTATTTCCTCTCTACTTCGACCATAATCAGTTATTTTGCTCCCCAAATAGAAAAACTCGTTTACTACTTTAAGTGTCTCATTTCCTAATCTAATTCTCTCAGCATCACCCGATTTAATTCGACCACATTCCATTATCCTCGTTTTGCTTTTGTTGATGTTCATCTTATATCCTCCTTTCAAGACACTGTCCATTCCGTTCAGCTGCTCTTCCAGATTCTTTGCTGTCTCTGACAGAATTACAATGTCATCGGCGAACCTCAAAGTTTTTATTTCTTCTCCATGGGTTTTAATTCCTACTCCGAATTTTTCTTTTCTTTCCTTTACTGCTTGCTCAATAGACAGATTGAATAACATCGGGGATAGGCTACAAGCCTGTCTCACTCCCTTCCCAACAGCTGCTTCCCTTTCATGTTCCTCGACTCTTATAACTGCCGTCTGGTTTCTGTACAAATTGTAAACAGCCTTTCGCTCCCTGTATTTTACCCCTGCCACCTTCAGAATTTGAAAGAGAGTATTCCAGTCAACATTGTCAAAGTTTTCTCTAAGTCTACAAATGCTAGAAACGTAGGTTTGCCTTTCCTTAATCTATATTCTAAGATAAGTCGTAGGGTCTGTATTGCCTCACTTGTTCCAACATTTCTACGGAATCAAAACTGATCTTCCCCGAGGTTGGCTTCTACCAGTTTTTCCATTCGTCAGTAAAGAATTCGCGTTAGTATTTTGCAGCCGTGACTTATTAAACTGATAGTTCGGTAATTTTCACATCTGTCAACACCTGCTTTCTTTGGGACTAGAATTATTATATTCTTCTTAAAGTCTGAGGGTATTTCGCCTATTATCTATATCTTGCTCACCAGATGGTAGAGTTTTGTCAGGGCTGGCTCTCCCAAGGCTATCAGTAGTTCTAATGGAATGTTGTCTACTCCTGGGGTCTTGTTTCGACTTAGATCTTTCAGTACTCTGTCAAACTCTTCACGCATTATCATATCTCCCATTTCATCTTCGTCTACATCCTCTTCCATTTCCATAATATTGTCCTCAAGTACATCGCCATTGTATAGACCCTCTGTATACTCCTTCCACATTTCTGCTTTCCCTTCTTTGCTTAGAACTAGGTTTCCATCTGAGCTCTTGATATTCATACAAGTGGTTCTCTTTTTTCCAAAGGTCTCTTTAATTTTTCTGTAGGCAGTATCTATCTTACCCCTAGTGAGATAAGCCTCTACATCCTTACATTTGTCCTCTAGCCATCCCTGCTTAGCCATTTTGCACTTCCTGTCGATCTCATTTTTGAGATGTTTGTATTCCTTTTTGCCTCCTTCATTTACTGCATTTTTGTATTTTCTCCTTTCATCAATTAAATTCAATATTTCTTCAGGTACCCAAGGATTTCTACTAGCCCTCGCCCTTTTACATACTTGATCCTCTGCTGCCTTCAATATTCCATCTCTAAAAGCTACCCATTCTTCATCTACTGTATTTCTTTCCCCCATTCTTGTCAATCGTTCCCTAATGCTATCCCTGAAACTCTCCACAACATCTGATTCTGTCAGTTTATCCAGGTCCCATCTCCTTAAATTCTCCACCTTTTTGCAGTTTCTTCAGTTGTAATCTACAGTTCATAACCAATAGATTGTGGTCAGAGTCCACATCTGCATCTGCCCTGGAAATATCTTACAATTTAAAACCTGGTCGTAAATCTCTCTCTTACCGTTATATAATCTATCTGAAACCTTCCAGTATCTCCAGGCCTCTTCCATGTATACAACCATCTTGAACCAAGTGTTATCTATGATATAGTTATGCTCTGTGCAAAATTTTACCAGGCGGCTTCCTCTTTCATTTCTTACCCCCATTCCATATTCTCCTACTACGTTTCCTTCTCTTCCTTTTCCTACCATCGAATTCCAGTCATCCATGACTATTAAATTTTCGTCTCCCTTCCTTATCTGAATAATTTCTTTTATCTAATCATACATTTCATCAATCTCTTCGTTCTGCGTAGCTAGTTGGCATATAAACTTGTGCTACTGTGGGGTTCGTGTCTATCTTGGTCACAATAATGGCTTCACTACGATGTTTGTAGTAGCTTACCCGCACTCCTATTTTCTTATTCATTATTAAACCTACTCCTGCATTACCCCTATTTGATTTTGTATTCCCACTATATCTGACTTTAACCTGTCCATTTCTCTTTTTAAATTTTCGAACCTACCTGCGCGATTGAGGGATCTGACATTCCACGCTACGATCCGTAGAACGCCAGTTTTCTTTCTCTTGATAAGGACGTCCTCCTGAGAAGTCCCCTCCCGGAGATCTGAATGGGGGACTATTTTACCTCCGGAATATTTTACCCAAGAGGACGCCATCATCATTAAACCATAAAGTAAAGCAGCATGCCCTCGGGAAAAATTACGGCTGTAGTTTCCCCTTGCTTTGAGCCATTCGCAGTACCAGCACAGCAAGGCCGTTTTGGTTAACGTAGCAAGGCCAGATCAGTCAATCATCCAGACTGTTGCCCCTGCAACTACTGAAAAGGCTGCTGCCCCTCTTCAGGAACCACATGTTTGTCTGGCCTCTCAACAGATACTCCTCCGTTGTGGTTGCACCTACGGTACGGCTATTTACATCGTTGAGGCACGCAAGCCTCCCCACCAACGGCAAGGTCCATGCTTCGTCATTCGTTGTTGTATTTCAAAATTTGGTTCTGCTTTTTATTTTTCATTGTCAAGTTATTAATTAGTTTATATGATCATAGAATTAATTATTTTATGATTTGAGAAGACTAATTGTTACATTAACAATTAACTAGCGGTAATTAGATATTTGAGATTTGGGGAAAATTACGGTCGCCAGTTCAAAGGACAATTACTATAGTAACTGTAAAAGAAAAGTTATTACAGATATAATTAGCACTAGAAGCGTGGCAACTGAAGGTTGACACATGTAGTGTGAAAAACTGAAAGTTCGTCAGAAGTAATAAATTTCGCTACACTCTGACTTAATTTAGCAAAAGAATTAATAAAACCGGAAAATCGAAAGTTAATTTAGTGACTGAAGTTAATAGTGAGCTTTCTTTCTGAAGCACATCGAAATTCAGTAAAATACGGTTAGTCTTGGACTACCTCAACAATCACTTCAAAAGCTACTTGAATCTACGCAATTTAGAAATAAGAGATTTAACTTTGAACTTGAATTAAATGATTCTGAACAATTAACAATAGTAAAATTTAGTACGTACCAAGCTGAGCTACAGTCACAGGTAAGCTAAAATATGCTAACAAAACTCGCACTCTTAATTTGTGCTCGTGTAATCTAAATATTGTAGCCAGCTATGAATACCTTAACTGAACTTTGAAATTAAAGCAGTGAAATCGAATGATGCTGGCGTTTGAATTTCAACGACACTCGGGCTCATTTCGGAAAAGGAAGGGACCCTGCTTGGCAATGCAATTGGGACAATGAGCAACAAAGGTTCATGCTAAGTTGATGTAATTTTGTGATGCAACAATTTTAAAAGTTTGAAAAGCTGAGGTCTGCCATACAGTTCTAAAACTTTACGTGCTTCCAGTCTTCCTTGTTGGTTGATTGAAGGTTTGAAGCCGTCGATCGAGGAGGTGGCGACAGTCACTCATTGTCGGCCGTCGCTGTTGCAGAAGCTGGATGTTGGCGCGCCTTCTTCTCGACACGGTCACCAGGCGAAACTGGCTCTTGATGTGCGCCAACTAATGCTTCCCGTCCGCGACACCGTGTCAGAAACTATCATCGCAAGTCGAGCGCAATTACATGCTGCCAAACCCCGAAAGCGCGGCAACTCGCGCGAGCTTCACACAACACACCTACTCCACTGCACCACCCCAGCCAGACCCTCTCTGCTCTGCCCGCGCTCCACGCGGCAGAGTTAACACTACCAAAGATCCTAAACACTTTTGTTCTCCACACGACCTATCGATGTATTCGTTCGATAGCATAGTTTTCCCTAGGCCAGACCCAGCGTATAAATACAAATAATATTCACAAAACAAACCAATTATAAATCGACATAAATGCATAAATATATACAAATAGTAAAACAATTACAGTATACAAAGACACAGAAATGTTATATCTTCAGGTAACAAAATAAGGAAAAAAATTTGCAGTGCAATAGATGGAAATAGGAGGATATGCATTTCCGGCGTTACAAGGGGACCAAACAGTGAGGTCATCAGTCCCATCAGATTTGGGAAGGATGGGGAAGGGAATCGGCCGTGCCCTTTCAAAGGCACCATCCCTGCATTTTCCTGAAGCGAGTTAGGGAAATCACGGAAAACCTAAATCGGGATGGCCGGACGCGGGTCTGAGTCATCGTCCTCCCAAATGAGAGTCCAGTGTGCTAACCACTGCGTCACCTCGCTCGGCCGTAACTTACGGGAATTGAGTGACCTGTGCGCAGACACATAGATCATAGCTCCGGAAACCTACCAAGACATTGTCGAATCCATGTTACTGTACTGCGTTCCAAAGGTGGACCAACACACTATTAGGCAGTGTAACCAAAATCGGTTGTTGTTTAAAAAAATGAGATGCTATGCCCAACATGATTGAAGATGTGATTGATCATCTCCTCAGTTCGTGAAGAAATAATTCATGTGTGAATGGCTGGATGTCAGCATCAAAAAGCACAATATTTCGTCAAGCAACGAACTGACGTCTATGGGCTAGAGCGACGGTTTTATCTTCTTTACGCTCCTACCTTCCCGAGGAGGGGGGGGGGGGATAAGGGAAAAGATAAAAGCTCCGTACTAGCCCCTAGGCAATCAGTTCGTCAACGCACCTGATCACCTGGTGATGATAACGTGGCTGCTTGCCGAAATATTGTGTGCCCGTTGGACACTGAAATCCGGCCGTTCATCCATGAATTATTTCTTCATGATTGAAGGTAATGAGCATGTAATTTACCGTGACACAGAGGCATCCTAACCAAACATCTCAACGACGGGGTTCCAAGTGCTGAAGTGCGAGCTGCATACTTCGCAGGATGCTGAAATATCGTAGGTACGTTCATTAATCGGTGCGCTCGCTGAGTATGTTGAAAAAATTAAGAGACTCAGTGTCTCTAAATGGGTTACAGAATATCGTCAACAAATTTGAAAAAACAGGTAGTGCAGCATGGAGACGGAAGCGGTACGTTCCCATGGCAGTTGTTGAAGAAGTTGCTGTAGCCATGGCTGATCGTGCAGCACGTGCATCAAATTCTGCAGCCAGTGCTCGAACTGTGAGAGGGGATTGCCTCTCCCCTGGTCAAAAGTTCAAAAGATTTCGAGGCGCATTTTACACCGGTATCCCTACAAGATTCAGAATGTGCACCAAAGGAAGTCACGAGATAGGTTACGACGTCGTGACACTGCCCTTCGTTTTTTGGCGCGCTTGTAAATGTATGAAATGCGGCCAGGCAATATTCTTCGGCCAGACGAGTCGCATTTTACTCTGCACGGTGCCATTTGTCGCATATGGGGTTCTGCTCCCCTACATGGTGTGCAGGAACATTCACTGTACTCAGTTTATGTGAATGAGTGGTGTGGTCTCACAAGCTCCTTCCTTCTCGGCCTATTTCTCTTGGAGGAGATGACACCTTGCGGGCCTGTTAAGTGCACAGTGACATCTGCACGTTATAAGGACGTCCTTGTGGGACACGCGATTCCAGCTTTGCACAAACGTAGCCGTGCCCATACTACAATTATAGCAAGATGGAAAACATCACATGCTGCTGGCAAGTGAAAGGTTTGCTTTGAGGAACCTTTTGTCGAAATTGCATCATCCCTAAGCAGTTTCAAGATGTGTGGCCTTCCAGATCCCCACCCTAAATCCATCTGGCTTTTGGTTGTGGGGATGTCTGGAAGATCATGTCTGTCAGGGATATATCGAGACTCTTCTTGATCTGAAAGGTAGCATACGACGACATATCACTCTGATTACACCGAATATGCTGCGACCAACTGTCGGCCATCACGTGTTACAGATGCAGCTTTTTTCTGAGTCAGGAGGCCATGTTGTGAATCTGCCTCCACATTCTAACAAACATGCCAAACCACCTTTATCATGTGCATGATCGTACCGCCACTTTTCCTGCCCTGACACCACATTGTGGCTGCTTACAACGCCATATTTTCACCTGGTGGCAGAAAGTGGAACTATTATTTTTTCAGCATACTGTGTGAGCCCAGATGAACCAAGGGACTACCAACAGTGTCTCCTCAACGACCGTCCACAAGGATAGATACATACCAGTGTTGAGCCACTGTGCAATCCAGAATGGCGATATCATCCAGGGAATGCCGCATAAAAATTTCCGCAGATCACAACACTCCCTTCTCCGACCTGAACCCTACGGACTATTGTTGCAGGGTGTTTGCTGACGTTTCACGCCATACGCGCCAATGGCCACTTTCGGATCTACATCCACATCTACATCTACATTTATACCCCGCAAGCCACCCAACGGTGTGTGGCGGAGGGCACCCTACGTGCCACTGTCATTACCTCCCTTCCCTGTTCCAGTCGCGTATGGTTGGCGGGAAGAACGACTGCCGGAAAGCCTCCGTGCGCGCTCGAATCTCTCTAATTTTACATTCGTGATCTCCTCGGGAGGTATAAGTAGGGGGAAGCAATATATTCGATACCTCATCCAGAAACGAAACCTGGGCAGCAACCTATACCGCGATGCAGAGCGCCTCTCTTGCAGAGTCTGCCACTCGAGTTTGCTAAACATCTTCGTAACGCTATCACGCTCACCAAATAACCCTGTGACGACAAGCGCCGCTCTTCTTTGGATCTTCTCTATCTCCTCTGTCAACCCGACCTGGTACGGATCCCACACTGATGAGCAATACTCAAGTATAGGTCGAACGAGTGTTTTGTAAGCCACCTCTTTTGTTGACGGACTACATTTTCTAAGGACTCTCCCAATGAATCTCAACCTGGCACCCGCCTTACCAACAATTAATTTTATATGATCATTCCACTTCAAATCGTTCCGCACGCATACTCCCAGATATTTTACAGAAGTAACTGCTACAAGTGTTTGTTCCACTATCATATAATCATACAATAAAGTAGACTTCTTTCTATGTATTCGCAATACATTACATTTGTCTATGTTAAGGGTCAGTTACCACTCCCTGCACCAAGTGCCTATCCACTGCAGATCTACCTGCATTTCGCTGCAATTTTCTAATGCTGTAACTTCTCTGTATACTACAGCATCATCCGCGAAAAGCCGCATGGAACTTCCGACACTATCTACACTGTCTACTAGGTCATGGAGCATAAGACGTGATTCATCTGTGAAGGCCACATTTCACCACTCATTGTAGTTCAGTTACGGTGTTTGCGTGCAAACTACAGCCTTCATCGCCGATGAACAACAGTCGGTATGGGGGCATGAACCAGGCGCCAGCAGAGGAGGCCCATACGCAGCAACGTTCGCTGACCAAGGCTGGAATCCGCACGCCAATACCGTCACTCGACGTCCATCGAGTGATAACAGGCGGCCTTTTCGGATGAATCACGTCTTAAACTCCATCTGACAGGATCCAGGTCGGAGGAGGGAGCGTTGTGGCCAGGGCAACGTTTCCGTGGCATTCTCTGGATGAATCACAGTGTCTCAACACAAGTATGCATCTATCCTTGGGGACCATGTCCACCACCAAAAAGTCTGTTTTTCCTCGGTACGATGGCCTCTACCAGCAGGACAATGCAACGTGTCACACAGCTCGCAATGTATGTGCGTGGTTCGAAGAGGACCAGCATGAGTTTACCGTACTCCCCTGGCTACGAAAAACCCCGGATTAAAACCCATTCGAGAAGCTGTGGGACCATCTAGATCGGACTGTACGCGGCATGAAGCCTCAACCCAGAAATCCAGCACAGCTGAGCACGGCACTGGAGTCGGCATGGCTCCAGAGCCCTGATAGTACCTTCCAGAATGTCATTGACTCTCTTCCTGCATGTCTCGCAGCAATCTGCAGTGCAAAAGGTGGTTATTCAGGTTTTTGACAGGGGTCACATTAATGTGACTGGACAGTGTACCATTCAGTACCGAACTGTGTACATTCTAGGTATTTCCACATGTGGTTTCGGTTTTGAAAATTCTGCAGTCGGTTTCTTAACTTCTCAAAATAAAGAAGCAATCATTACCAAAAAAAATAAATACATGACCATTATATTTAATTACCAGAAACGCTGTACCTTAGAAGTACCACATGGTAACTGCTTTGCTGCAGTGCTGTTTCTGTAGTGTAGCTTATTATCTCAAATAAAGGAATTACGGTTTTTCGAACATACTTTAATAGCCGATCTTTACCGTGTGAACAACAGAAAAAATCGTATCTAACGGGATCGTCTCTGGACACGAATTTAAAGTTTACGAAACTGTGACTATTCAACCTAAACAATTCCCTTGAGATAACTGAACCAGTAACTGCCCTCTTTGGCACAACAAATAATAGCTGGAACAAGTACGTAAAATGCACATACATTAGTGCACTTGTCATTGATTGGCTACCGTTTTATAGCCATAATTTCACAACTGTGGACTTAAGCTCTGTAGTTAGGTGGAAAATTTTGTTAGTTTTAACGTCTCCCAACCCTATTTTTACCTCAATACCATTTTTTTGTGCACACGTATATTTTATTATCTACAGCTTGTGATGATGTTACACGTGTACTTACAGGGTGTTTCAAAAATGACCGGCATATTTGAAACGGCAATAAAAACTAAACGAGCAGCGATAGAAATACACCGTTTGTTGCAATATGCTTGGAACAACAGTACATTTTCAGGCAGACAAACTTTCGAAATTACAGTAGTTACAATTTTCAACAACAGATGGCGCTGCGGTCTGGGAAACTCTATAGTACGATATTTTCCACATATCCACCATGCGTAGCAATAATATGGCGTAGTCTCTGAATGAAATTACCCGAAAGCTTTGACAACGTGTCTGGCGGAATGGCTTCACATGCAGATGAGATGTACTGCTTCGGCTGTTCAATTGTTTCTGGATTCTGGCGGTACACCTGGTCTTTCAAGTGTCCCCACAGAAAGAAGTCACAGGGGTTCATGTCTGGCGAATAGGGAGGCCAATCCACGCCGCCTCCTGTATGTTTCGGATAGCCCAAAGCAATCACACGATCATCGAAATACTCATTCAGGAAATTAAAGACGTCGGCCGTGCGATGTGGCCGGGCACCATCTTGCATAAACCACGAGGTGTTCGCAGTGTCGTCTAAGGCAGTTTGTACCGCCACAAATTCACGAAGAATGTCCAGATAGCGTGATGCAGTAATCGTTTCGGATCTGAAAAATGGGCCAATGATTCCTTTGGAAGACATGGCGGCCCAGACCAGTACTTTTTGAGGATGCAGGGACGATGGGACTGCAACATGGGGCTTTTCGGTTCCCCATATGCGCCAGTTCTGTTTATTGACGAAGCCGTCCAGGTAAAAATAAGCTTCGTCAGTAAACCAAATGCTGCCCACATGCATATCGCCGTCATCAATCGTGTGCACTATATCGTTAGCGAATGCCTCTCGTGCAGCAATGGTAGCGGCGCTGAGGGGTTGCCGCGTTTGAATTTTGTATGGATAGAGGTGTAAACTCTGGCGCATGAGACGATACGTGGACGTTGGCGTCATTTGGACCTCAGCTGCAACACGGCGAACAGAAACCCGAGGCCGCTGTTGGATCACCTGCTGCACTAGCCGCGCGTTGCCCTCTGTGGTTGCCGTACGCGGTCGCCCTACCTTTCCAGCACGTTCATCCGTCACGTTCCCATCCGTTGAAATTTTTCAAACAGATCCTTTATTGTATCGCTTTTCGGTCCTTTGGTTACATTAAACCTCCGTTGAAAACTTCGTCTTGTTGCAACAACACTGTGTTCTAGGCGGTGGAATTCCAACACCAGAAAAATCCTCTGTTCTAAGGAATAAACCATGTTGTCTACAGCACGCTTGCACGTTGTGAACAGCACACGCTTACAGCAGAAAGACGACGTACAGAATGGCGCACCCACAGACTGCGTTGTCTTCTATATCTTTCACATCACTTGCAGCGCCATCTGTTGTTGAAAATTGTAACTACTGTAATTTCGAAAGTTTGTCCGCCTGAAAATATACTGTTGTCCCAAGCATATTGCAACAAACGGTGTATTTCTATCGCTGCTCGTTTAGTTTTTATTGCCGTTTCAAATATACCGGTCATTTTTGAAACACCCTGTACCTTCCGGCTGGTGCTTCGTAGCCGGCCGGTGTGGCCGTGCGGTTCTAGGCGCTTCAGTCTGGAACCGCGAGACCGCTACGGTCGCAGGTACGCATCCTGCCTCGGGTATGGATGTGTGTAATGTCCTTAGGTTAGTTAGGTTTAAGTAGTTCTAAGTTCTAGGGGACTGATGACCTCAGCTGTTAAGTCCCAGAGTGCTCAGAGCCATTTGAATTTGGTGCTTCGTGCGCTGAAACTGTTTGTCAAGACACAATAGCAAAATAACTGAAATTCCAAGCCGGAATGAATGTCGCCGCGGCCGTGTGTGAGTGGGCTTACTTGTGTGTGTCTTGTAATTATGTCATGTCTTCTGTCAGATTTAGCATTGAGTTGTTAGGTATGTGAGTGGTCATCAATTACTTACTGTTGTGGCTTCTCGGGTATGATCTCGTGAATCAGGGTGAGACACTTGTAATAACTTAGCAGCAATGGTATTTATGTTTACGTACCTCAACTCGCTGGAATTTGTCTCTCTTGCATGTTGGATTGTTAAAATCTGCTTGGATGATGATTGTTGCTTTATACGCCACATGGGTACATCTTTTATTCCAAATGTTTGCATTTCTGTATAACAGTTGATTCCTATCTCTCATATTAGATTCCCTTTTCTTTTGTGTAGCGGATTCAGTCCGTATCATTGTATATGTGTTTGTGGGGATGGGAGAGGGGGGGGGGGGGAGCGGCATTCTCTTTGTATGTGAGTTATTGGTGTCGAAATTTTCCTGCAATAAGCTTGTGTATTTCCGTCGTCTATTTTGGTTTTAACTTTGTGATTCAGCCCATCTGTAAATTCACTGATTCAGTTTCACGCAAGCGTAGCCTCCTAATTATTAACATAATATTACTAACAACGGATTCTCGACAGGTTGTCAGTTTTAACGAATTTTTAGAAAGTTTTTACTTTGTAATTATTGTAACGGTACTTCGTACATCCGCGGAAATATAATGCCCAATATAAGTCAAAATGAAAACCGATACTTGTCCTGTGGATAGCATCTCAGTCTCTATTTATATACTATCACCATTCCTCGCCTCTGCCGTCCGTTCCGAGGTCAATCGATTTTCCTTTCCTGACGCACCCGTTTAATCACAGACGTGGTCGACGTGGTAAAATCTCGATGACATTCCAACGGAAATGAACAGAGTAGGTGGTCCCGGCAACCTCATTTCCTGCAGGAGTTTTGCGGTAACTGGAGGCTGTCTCCGGAGCGAGAAAGCACGCTGCGCTCTTGATGTGGTTCTGTCCGACAGGCAAGGTGTTAGTGGCCAAGTTCACTAGCGTAGAACATCCGTGGTTTTGGAGGTTTTTGTCAAGGCTATCCTTGAGTTCCGCAACCTTTTTTCTTAAAATTAAAGACTAATACCAAAGTTCAAACCAAAGTACGTTCATTACTGCTAACTTTTAAGGAGGTAACTTATTCTCCACGCTTCCAAAAAGGGCTCGCAACATACAATTAGTGTCACTTGTTCTCATAGCGTAGACGGTAGCGCATGAGGCCGCTCAGTCTTTAGATCGGGTTCGATCCTTACTGCAGTTCCATGTCCATTTTTTTTATCGCTCTCTTGTTCGTTTTTAGGAGACCGAACGAATAACACGTGGGCCGCTTGAATTTACACGTGTAACGGCCTGATTGACTAACTTCATTACTAATTAAATCGGAAACGACAAAACGTATCAAATTTTCTACATAACAGTTACATCTCAGCACTACCCCTCTACAGCACCCCTACAAGCTTTTCAGATTGTTTCTGACCACCCAGTCTATTGCATTCTTTATTTTGTTCTCTCTAGAGACACGTTTGGGTATTTTTAATCCATTTGCTATTTAAAATCTTAAAGAAGATCGATAGATAGTGGAAGTCACTGGTTATCAGATTTACTCTTCTTTTAAAACCAAGAAATTAATCCATACTAACGCATTTTAATAGAAGCTTCAAATATGTCACCAAAGATAAGAAGACAGACGTTTCACAAGCTGCGATATGGTCGCTAATAGAACAGTGATCCAGAAAGCGTAGAATGATTTTCTTTTGTTTCCGTTTATGACCACAAAATTGTTCTGTCCATAGACTGCCGGGTTCGGTCAGCGACGATCATCTACAGACCTTCTTAAAACATATCTGAAGATGATATAATCTTCTTGGTTTGACAACCGAGTCAACGCGTCGTTCTTCGGAGAACGACGTATTGACTCGGCTGTCAACCCAAGAATATTTTATCATCTAGATTTGCCGAGAAAGCCTGCATTCTCAAATCTGAAGATGGGCATTGCTGAATGACAGACTGAAACCTATAGTCTAAGAACGAAACAATTTTGTGATTGTTCAAATAACTTACGGGTTTGCTGCCGGGTGGCGTCGACGAACACCGTCGATATTTCGACAGGAGCACACCCTGCCATTCTCAAGGCAGGGTGTGCTCCTGTCGAAATATCGGCGGTGTTCGACGACGTCACCCGGCAGCAAACCCGTAAGTTATTTGAACAGTCAATTCGCCGGGAAAAGTTAAGGTCTCACGATTTTGTGATTGTAGACGGAAGTAAAAGAAAGACAGACGTTGTTGCATAAAATCTATATTTTAACAACTAATACAATTGCAACACTAGAGGACAACAAACGAACTCCTTTGCTTGTGAGAAGCTACGAGAAATGGCGGGATAAAGTTCTATCACTCTTGCAAGACACAATATTAACATCATTTTGAAATCCGTAAGATACTTTAAACGACAAAATCCCTGTCATACTTGCCAAACGACTTAGGAAAATATGAGAACGTCAACCAAGAATTAGAGCGATTCATTGAACATAATTGGCCACAGTTCGCTTGTACATACGTATGCAAACGATTGTAGAACAGAGAAGGGTGTGGGGTATGTTGTGGATTGGCAAGAGAGCCAACCCACTAATGTAAGAGGAAGCCGAAAGGCACGCGTTTTAGCTCACGCTGGCTGGCGTGAGATCTGGAACAGGACAAGGAAGTTAGACTAGAAAAAAAGGATGTAGCTGGTGGAATACTTAACTTTAATCCATTAATGTTGAACGTAGCTCTTGTCTGTACATTATTTACAATATCAATAGCAACTGATAATGGCGCCTTGCTAGGTCGTAGCAAATGACGTAGCTGAAGGCTATGCTAACTATCGTCTCGGCAAATGAGAACGTATTTTGTCAGTGAACCATCGCTAGCAAAGTCGGCTGTACAACTGGGGCGAGTGCTAGGAAGTCTCTCTAGACCTGCCGTGTGGCGGCGCTCGCTCTGCAATCACTGATAGTGGCGACACACGGGTCCGACGTATACTAACGGACCGCGGCCGATTTAAAGGCTACCACCTAGCAAGTGTGGTGTCTGGCTGTGACACCACACGGTACGCCTTCTACAGTACTACTAATGGAGCTTTTAAAATGACCGCACTCTCAAAGGAAATTTACACAGTTTGCTATGGAATACAAAAACGTTGACGACCACGCTGATGCTCACGGTTTCCAAAATTATCCTACGGGGATTATAAAACGCGAAATCGGAATGGAAGATTAACAAGTGTATTTTGGAAATATTGGAGATCATTACAGAAGGAAAGACATAAAGTCCATTTAATGTAAATGAAATTACATGACCAAATCTGTCATTACATAAGAGGTGAATCTTCGCAAATAGGAGCATTACACAAGGTCACCAACAGTTACTAACGATTCGACGTAGCTATTTCGCGAATCTGCCTGTAACAACTGGGTCCACAAATAGCACGAATCTCAGAAACGTAAAGGTAGACCCTTAGCAAGAAGGCATCCGTACGTATTCCCGAGGCTGCTCGCCCACGTGAAACATAGCGAACTTGAGCTTACGTCAGTCACCCGTATGAGTTTGGGACAGGAATGCTACCCTACACCCTTTTATCGCATGTACCGGTAATATTTACGGAAAACCGTGGCTTTTGAAATACTACCAGTGTGCTGTGCTACCGTTGGGGAACTTTGTGAATTAATGCTAGTGCCTAGAGAAAGGGAGAGAATTACATAGGTCCTGAGAACTGTTCTGGACAACATGGAAGTGAAACAATAAATAAATTTTTAATATGTTACGCAATAAACTGTTTTTGTTGCTACATATTAAGGAGGGTAGGACGTCAAACGGGCTTACTTGGAGCAGGTGAGGCACCACAGGGCATTTTAATTTCCACTGTCTATACTTTTATAAATAAATTCATAACACTATGTCACCATGACCACGAAGTATTCAGTATTCACTCTCATATCAGTGAAAGTTCAAAAACATAACAAAATAATTTCATCATTTTTTATTTACTATTGGCTGCATTTGTTGCTATGGGTACACATTTCTTCATAAGTAAGGGAGATTCTTCGATGAATTTTGCACAGCATACTTGCAGGTATATGAAACTAGAATTTATTTAACTTACGAAGAAATGAATGAGCTGTTACGTTTTAAACTTCATGTTTAGAAAAAACTCAAATTTTATAGTTAATTATCTCAATTTTTATCACAGTTTTTAATAGACTTGGAAAATTATAGAGCACCTATAGTATATAGGGTGGACCCATTAGGGAACGTTGAAAACCATTCGACAAAATTTTAACGTGACCAGAAGCCTCAAAGGGGTTCTATGCTTTTCCAACGTTCCTGTTTCCCGGTCTCAATCAATCAATCAATCAAATTTTATTGTCGTTCAGCTCATAAAGCAATAGACAACGTCAAGATAACTTACATTTTTGACATTAATTACTAAATACAATTTAATTTGGATTACATAAGGCCATCCGCTAGATACAGTGTTGAAAGACAGTATTTTCAGTTTCAAAAAATTCGTCTACTGTGTAGAAAGGATTATTTACTAGTATTCTGTACAACTTAGCTTTGAAGATATTGACAGGTAACTCTTTTAAATCTATTCTTAACGTATTGTACAACTTAAGTCCAAGAACTAAATATGAATTCTGTGACTTGGATAGTCTTTGATATGGTACATCTAAACATGATTTGTTCCTGGTGTTACGGCTATGTACATCCCTTCTCCCCCACTCCGCCCTCCTTGACAAGACCGCTTGCAGAATGAGGGTGACTTCTTATGCCGGAAATCTTCGACTGCCATTGCTGCTGATTTTTATTCCAAATTTAATCGGTGGTTGGGTTCGAACCCGGGACCAAGGACGTTTTGATTAGTGGACCACGGTGCATTCGAATGTACCTACAAAACTGTATTATTGTACGATACACAGTTCACGAGATATGACGTCATAAACATTAAGCATGAGGCCAGACGCTGCATGATTCGGGCGTGGACGGACAGCTATAAATAAATACCTGGGCACCACCCGAGTTCTCCGGTACTTAGTTATAAATTATCTAATTGAGTTGGAAAAAGTACTTAAGTTTTTCAGTATAGTTGCAAGTCGTACTCTATATTTTTTATTAACCGCTTTACAGCTCTTCACTGATTGTTTTCTGTCTCTTCGTTAATCCAATATGATAAACGTCCCAGATCGACGAAATGACCGAATAAGGGTTTAATAAACGAACTCTTTCATGGGTAAATTATTGTTCTTCCCTAATTTGGTTTCCGTGAATGTAAGTCAGCAATCGATCTTACTCACAGTTAGAATCATGTAGTTGTTGCACCTTAATCGCTCTGGAGAGAAATTCCTAAAGGTTGAGACTGGCTGCATTGTTTGATCGTTAGTAGCGCAGTTAAACGATGCAGTGTCTTATTGTCTGTTTACGCCATTACCTTACGATTTAGTGTCAACTGCTAATCTTTGCAACAGGCGCCGACAATCTACATGCCTTTATAAATCTCTATATATACACTACTGGCCATTAAAATTGCTACACCAAGAAGAAATGCAGATGATAAACGTGTATTCATTGGACAAATATACACTCCTGGAAATGGAAAAAAGAACACATTGACACCGGTGTGTCAGACCCACCATACTTGCTCCGGACACTGCGAGAGGGCTGTACAAGCAATGATCACACGCACGGCACAGCGGACACACCAGGAACCGCGGTGTTGGCCGTCGAATGGCGCAAGCTGCGCAGCATTTGTGCACCGCCGCCGTGTATCAGCCAGTTTGCCGTGGCATACGGAGCTCCATCGCAGTCTTTAACACTGGTAGCATGCCGCGACAGCGTGGACGTGAACCGTATGTGCAGTTGACGGACTTTGAGCGAGGGCGTATAGTGGGCATGCGGGAGGCCGGGTGGACGTACCGCCGAATTGCTCAACACGTGGGGCGTGAGGTCTCCACAGTACATCGATGTTGTCGCCAGTGGTCGGCGGAAGGTGCACGTGCCCGTCGACCTGGGACCGGACCGCAGCGACGCACGGATGCACGCCAAGACCGTAGGATCCTACGCAGTGCCGTAGGGGACCGCACCGCCACTTCCCAGCAAATTAGGGACACTGTTGCTCCTGGGGTATCGGCGAGGACCATTCGCAACCGTCTCCATGAAGCTGGGCTACGGTCCCGCACACCGTTAGGCCGTCTTCCGCTCACGCCCCAACATCGTGCAGCCCGCCTCCAGTGGTGTCGCGACAGGCGTGAATGGAGGGACGAATGGAGACGTGTCGTCTTCAGCGATGAGAGTCGCTTCTGCCTTGGTGCCAATGATGGTCGTATGCGTGTTTGGCGCCGTGCAGGTGAGCACCACAATCAGGACTGCATACGACCGAGGCACACAGGGCCAACACCCGGCATCATGGTGTGGGGAGCGATCTCCTACACTGGCCGTACACCACTGGTGATCGTCGAGGGGACACTGAATAGTGCACGGTACATCCAAACCGTCATCGAACCCATCGTTCTACCATTCCTAGACCGGCAAGGGAACTTGCTGTTCCAACAGGACAATGCACGTCCGCATGTATCCCGTGCCACCCAACGTGCTCTAGAAGGTGTAAGTCAACTACCCTGGCCAGCAAGATCTCCGGATCTGTCCCCCATTGAGCATGTTTGGGACTGAATGAAGCGTCGTCTCACGCGGTCTGCATGTCCAGCACGAACGCTGGTCCAACTGAGGCGCCAGGTGGAAATGGCATGGCAAGCCGTTCCGCAGGACTACATCCAGCATCTCTACGATCGTCTCCATGGGAGAATAGCAGCCTGCATTGCTGCGAAAGGTGGATATACACTGTACTAGTGCCGACATTGTGCATGCTCTGTTGCCTGTGTCTATGTGCCTGTGGTTCTGTCAGTGTGATCATGTGATGTATCTGACCCCAGGAATGTGTCAATAAAGTTTCCCCTTCCTGGGACAATGAATTCACGGTGTTCTTATTTCAATTTCCAGGAGTGTATTATACTAGAACTGACATGTGATTACATTTTCCCGCAATTTGGGTGCATAGATCCTGAGAAATCAGTACCCAGAACAACCACCCCTGGCCGTAATTACGGACTTGATACGCCTTGGCATTGAGTCAAAAAGAGCTTGGATGACGTGTACAGGTACAGCTGCCCATGCAGCTTCAACACGATACCACAGTTATACCACTGGTATTGTGACGAGCCAGTTGCTCGGCCACCATTGACCAGACGTTTCCAATTGGTGAGAGATCTGGAGAATGTGCTGGCCAAGGCAACAGTCGAACATTTTCTGTATCCGGAAAGGCCCGAACAAGACCTGCAACATGCGGTCGTGCATCATCCTATTGAAATCTAGGGTTTCGCAGAGATCGAATGAAGGGTAGAGCCACGGGTGGTAACACATCTGAAATGTAACATCCACTATTCAAAGTGCCGTCAATGCGAACAAGAGGTGACCGAGACTTGTAACCAATGGCACCCCATACCATCACGCCGGGTGATACGCCAGTATGGCGATGACGAATACACGCTTCCAGTGTGCGTTCACCGCGATGTCGCCAAACACGGATGCGACCATCATGATGCTGTAAACAGAACCTGGATTCATCCCAAAAAATGACGTTTTGCCATTCGTGCACCCAGGTTCGTCCTCGAGTACACCATCGCAGGCGCTCCTGTCTGTGATGAAGCGTCAAGGGTAACCGCAGCCATGGTCTCCGAGCTGATAGTCCATGCTGCTGCAAACGTCGTCTAACTGTTCGTATAGACGGTTGTTGTCTTGCAAACGTCCCCATCTCAGGGGTCGAGACGTGGCTGCACGATCCGTTACAGCCATGCGGATAAGATGCCTGTCATCTCGACTACTAGTGATACGAGGCCGTTGGGATCCAGCACGGCGTTCCGTATTACCCTCCTAAACCCACCGATTCCATATTCTGCTAACAGTCATTGGATCTCGACCAACGCGAGCAGAAATGTCGTGATAGGACAAACCCCAATCGCGATAGGCTACAATCCGACCTTATCAAAGACGGAAACGTGATGTTACGCATTTGTCCACCTTACACGAGGTCTCACAACAACGTTTCACCAGGCAACGCCGGTCAACTGCTGTTTGTGTATGAGAAATCGGTTGGAAACTTTCCTCATGTCACCACGTTGTAGGTATCGCGACCGGTGCCAACCTTGTGTGAATGCTGTGAA
This sequence comes from Schistocerca nitens, assembly GCF_023898315.1. Classification (NCBI taxonomy): domain Eukaryota; kingdom Metazoa; phylum Arthropoda; class Insecta; order Orthoptera; family Acrididae; genus Schistocerca; species Schistocerca nitens. The sequence goes on from NC_064622.1 coordinate 41,304,581, forward strand.
AAGCACATCATTTGCATATCACAGCATCTTCTTCCTGTCGGTTCAATTTCGCGTCTGTAGCACGTCATCTTCGTTCGTGGCATAGAAGCAGTGAGTCCTTGGTAGGCCGCTGGAGGGAGTTGATACCACGTTTGCACACACAAATCACCTAATTCGCGTAAATTCCCAGGCGGGAGGGGGGGGTGGGGGGATGAGCTCTGAGGCCACATTCAAACATACCCCAGATGTGTTCAGTTGGGTTCAGATCCGGCGAGTTGTGGGACCAGCACATCAATTGGTACTCGAACTCGCCCTTGGGTTCCTCTAATCACTCCATGACACTCGTGGCTTTGTGACATGGCGCATTAGCTTCCTGAAAAATGCCAGTGCCGTCGGGTAACGTGGTCATCTACATCTACATCTACATTTATACTCCGCAAGCCACCCAACGCTGTGTGGCGGAGGGCACTTCACGTGCCACTGTCATTACCTCCCTTTCCTGTTCCAGTCGCGTATGGTTCGCGGGAAGAACGACTGTCTGAAAGCCTCCGTGCGCGCTCTAATCTCTCTAATTTTACATTCGCGATCTCCTCGGGAGGTATAAGTAGGAGGAAGCAATATATTCGATACCTCATCCAGAAACGCACCCTCTCGAAACCTGGCGAGCAAGCTACACCGCGATGCAGACCGCCTCTCTTGCAGAGTCTGCCACTTGAGTTTGTTAAACATCTCCGTAACGCTATCACGGTTACCAAATAACCCTGTGACGAAACGCGCTGCTCTTCTTTGGATCTTCTCTATCTCCTCCGTCAACCCGATCTGGTACGGATCCCACACTGATCAGCAATACTCAAGTATAGGTGGAACGAGTGTTTTGTAAGCCACCTCCTTTGTTGATGGACTACATTTTGTAAGGACTCTCCCAATGAATCTCAACCTGGTACCCGCCTTACCAACAATTAATTTTATATGATCATTCCACTTCAAATCGTTCCGCACGCATGCTCCCAGATATTTTACAGAAGTAACTGCTACCAATGTCTGTTCCGCTATTATATAATCATACAATAAAGGATCCTTCTTTCTATGTATTCGCAATACATTACATTTGTCTATGTTAAGGGACAGTTGCCACTCCCTGCACCAAGTGCCTATCCGCTGCAGATCTTCCTGCATTTCGCTACAATTTTCTAATGCTGCAACTTCTCTGTATACTACAGCATCATCCGCGAAAAGCCGCATGGAACTTCCGACACTATCTACTAGGTCATTTATATATATTGTGAAAAGCAATGGTCCCATAACACTCCCCTGTGGCACGCCAGAAGTTACTTTAACGTCTGTAGACGTCTCTCCATTGATAACAACATTCTGTGTTCTGCTTGCTAAAAACTCTTCAATTCAGCCACACAGCTGGTCTGATATTCTGTAGGCTCTTACTTTGTTTATCAGGCGACAATGCGGAACTGTATCGAACGCCTTCCGGAAGTCAAGAAAAATAGCATCTACCTGGGAGCCTGTATCTAATATTTTCTGGGTCTCATGAACAAATAAAGCGAGTTGGGTCTCACATTATCGCTGTTTCCGGAATCCATGTTGATTCCTACAGAGTAGATTCCGGGTTTCCAAAAACGACATGATACGCGAGCAAAAAACATGTTCTAAAATTCTACAACAGATCGACATCAGAGATATAGGTCTATAGTTTTGCGCATCTGCTCGACGACCCTTCTTGAAGACTGGGACTACCTGTGCTCTTTTCCAATCATTTAGAACCTTCCGTTCCTCTAGAGACTTGCGGTACACGGCTGTTAGAAGGGGGGCAAGTTCTTTCGCGTACTCTGTGTAGAATCGAATTGGTATCCCGTCAGGTCCAGTGGACTTTCCTCTGTTGAGTGATTCCAGTTGCTTTTCTATTCCTTGGACACTTATTTCGATGTCAGCCATTTTTTCGTTTGTGCGAGAATTTAGAGAAGGAACTGCAGTGCGGTCTTCCTCTGTGAAACAGCTTTGGAAAAAGGTGTTTAGTATTTCAGCTTTACGCGTGTCATCCTCTGTTTCAATGCCATCATCATCCCGGAGTGTCTGGATATGCTATTTCGAGCCACTTAACTGATTTAACGTAAGACCAGAACTTCCTAGGATTTTCTGTCAAGTCGGTACATAGAATTTTACTTTCGAATTCACTGAACGCTTCACGCATAGCCCTCCTTACGCTAACTTTGACATCGTTTAGCTTCTGTTTGTCTGAGAGGTTTTGGCTGCGTTTAAACTTGGAGTAAAGCTCTCTTTGCTTTCGCAGTAGTTTCCTAACTTTGGCCCGCATCTCGTGGTCGTGCGGTAGCGTTCTCGCTTCCCACGCCCGGGTTCCCGGGTTCGATTCCCGGCGGGGTCAGGGATTTTCTCTGCCTCGTGATGGCTGGGTGTTGTGTGATGTCCTTAGGTTAGTTAGGTTTAAGTAGTTCTAAGTTCTAGGGGACTGATGACCATAGCTGTTAAGTCCCATAGTGCTCAGAGCCATTTTTTTCCTAACTTTGTTGTTGTACCACGATGGGTTTTTCCCGTCCCTCACAGTTTTACTCGGCACGTACCTGTCTAAAACGCATTTTACGATTGCCTTGAACTTTTTCCATAAACACTCAACATTGTCAGTGTCGGAACAGAAATTTACGTTTTGATCTGTTAGGTAGTCTGAAATCTGCCTTCTATTACTCTTGCTAAACAGATAAACCTTCCTCCCTTTTTTTTAATATTCCTATTAACTTCCATATTCAGGGATGCTGCAACGGCCTTATGATCACTGATTCCCTGTTCTGCACATACAGAGTCGAAAAGTTCGGGTCTGTTTGTTATCAGTAGGTCCAAGATGTTATCTCCACGAGTCGGTTCTCTGTTTAATTGCTCGAGGTAATTTTCGGATAGTGCACTCAGTATAATGTCACTCGATGCTCTGTCCCTACCACCCATCCTAAACATCTGAGTGTCCCAGTTTATATCTGGTAAATTGAAATCTCCACCTAAGACTATAACATGCTGAGAAAATTTATGTGAAATGTATTCCAAATTTTCTCTCAGTTGTTCTGCCACTAATGCTGCTGAGTCGGGAGGTCGGTAAAAGGAGCCAATTATTAACCTAGCTCGGTTGTTGAGTGTGACCTCCACCCATAATAATTCACAGGAACTATCCACTTCTACTTCACTACAGGATAAACTACTACTAACAGCGACGAACACTCCACCACCGGTTGCATGCAATCTATCCTTTCTAAACACCGTCTGTACCTTTGTAAAAATTTCGGCAAAATTTATCTCTGGCTTCAGCCAGCTTTCTGTACCTATAACGATTTCAGCTTCGGTGCTTTCTATCAGTGCTTGAAGTTCCGGTACTTTACCAACGCAGCTTCGACAGTTAACAATTACAATACCGATTGCTGCTTGGTCCCCGCATGTCCTGATTTTGCCCCGCACCCGTTGAGGCTGTTGCCCTTTCTGTACTTGCCCAAGGCCATCTAACCTAAAAAACCGCCCAGTCCACGCCACACAACCCCTGCTACCCGTGTAGCCGCTTGCTGCGTGTAGTGGACTCCTGACCTATCCAGCGGAACCCGAAACCCCACCACCCTAAGGCGCAAGTCGAGGAATCTGCAGCCCACACGGTCGCTGAACCGTCTCAGCCTCTGATTCAGACCCTCCACTCGGCTCTGTACCAAAGTCCACAGTCAGTCCTGTCGACGATGCTGCAGATGGTGAGCTCTGCTTTCATCCCGCTAGCGAGACTGGCAGTCTTCACCAAATCAGATAGCCGCCGGAAGCCAGAGAGGATTTCCTCCGATCCATAGCGACACACATCATTGGTGCCGACATAAGCGACCACCTGCAGATGGGTGCACCCCGTACCCTTCATGGCATCCGGAAGGACCCTTTCCACATCTGGAATGACTCCCCCCGGTATGCACACGGAGTGCACCTTCGTTTTCTTCCCCTCTCTTGCTGCCATATCCCCAAGGGGCCGCATTACGCGCCTGACGTTGGAGCTCCCAACTACCAGTAAGCCCACCCTCTGCGACCGCTCGGATCTTGCAGACTGAGGGGCAACCTCTGGAACAGGACAAGCAACCATGTCAGGCCGAAGATCAGGATCAGCCTGAGACAGAGCCTGAAACCGGTTCGTCAGACAAACTGGAGAGGCCTTTCGTTCAGCCCTCCGGAATGTCTTTCGCCCCCTGCCACACCTTGAGACGACCTCCCACTCTACCACAGGTGAGGGATCAGCCTCAATGCGGGCAGTATCCTGGGCAACCACAGTCGTAGTCCGATCGGGGGATGCGTGGGACGAGCTGGCCGTCCCCGACAAACGCCCATCCGGACCCCCACAGTGATGCCCATTGGCAACAGCCTCAAGCTGTGTGACCGAAGCCAACACTGCGTGAAGCTGGGAGCGAAGGGATGCTAACTCAGCCTGCATCCGAACACAGCAGTTGCAGTCCCTATCCATGCTGAAAACTGTTGTGCAAAGAACGTCTGAACTAATCTACAGAGAGCGCAAACAAATCGACACAAAATTTAAACGGTTATTAAAATACAAGATTGCCTAGTAAATGCAGTAATGCTGCTACTTGCGCACTGCTGACACACTGCTCGGCGGCGGAAGGAGACTACGCGATATTACACTATTCAGGTACTAAAACGCGATGCTACAACTCTCAAATATTATAATACGCCCGAAATTTATGAATTAAACAATGCAAGTACCAAAACCACGCAAAGAAATTAAGAATTAAACTATGTAACAAATGAGTGAGCTAGGAGTATACGACTTGCTGCTGCAGCTTCTTATCCAACGGCGGCAGGGAGCACACTGACTGTGACCAACCGACACTGGCCGTTCAAAACAAAAACAGAAGACAAACTACTACGCGAATTTACACTATTCAGGTACTAAAACGCGATGCTACAACTCTCAAATACTATAATACGCCCGAAATTTATGAATTAAACAATGCAAGTACCAAAAACACGCAAAGAAATTAAGAATTAAACTATGTAACAAATGAGTGAGCTAGGAGTATACGACTTGCTGCTGCAGCTGCTTATCCAACGGCGGCAGGGAGCCACATTCAAACACATCCCAGATGTGTTCAATTGGGTTCAGATCCGGCGAGTTGTAGGACCAGCACATCAATTGGAACTCGAACTCGCCCTTGGGTTCCTCTAACCACTCCATGACATTCGTGGCTTTGTGACATGGCGCATTAGCCTCCTGAAAAATGCCAGTGCCGTCGGGTAACATGGTCATCATGGAAGGGTGTACGTGGCCTGCAACCAGTGTACGATAGCTCTTGGCCGTCATGGTGCCTTGCACGAGCTCCACTGGATCCGTGGATGTCAACGTGAATGTTCTCCAGAGCATAATGGGGTCGGTGCCAGGTTGTCTCTGTACAGTCCCTTGGAAGACGATGGATTCGCGCCCTCCCGTCGGCATGATGAAGAAGGTATCGGGATTCATCTGACCACGTAATGCTCTGCCACTGCGCCGACGTCCAGTGGTGATGGTCACGGGCCCATTTCAGTCGTAGTTGCCGATGTTGTGGTGTTAACATTGATACATGCGTTGGTCGTCGGTTGCGAAGGGCTATCGTTAGGAGTGTTCGGTCCCCCGTGTGTTCGGACGGACTTGTGCTCTAGCTAGCATTAAAGTCTGAATTTAGTTCCGCCACGGTTCTCCGCCTGTCCTGTTGTACTAGCCTTCTCAGCCTACGACGTCCGACATCTGTAATGAGGGGTGTCCCCCCAACCCCACGACATCTGGACGTGGTTTCACCTTGGTTTCACCACATGTTAAAGACACTCACCAGAGCATTCCTCGAACTCCCGACAGGTCGTACAGTTTCCGAAATGGGTGTGCAGAGTCTCCAGGCCATTACAATCTGCCCTCTGTCAAACCCAGATAGATCGCTCGCGCCCTCTCCGTCCTACACACGGGTGCTGATATTACATGCACCGAACTTGAGCCCAGCTAGCAGTCATTCCTCGCCAGGTGACACTGCTATCGCCTCGACGGGTTTATATCGATGGTAAGTCAGCAGTCATAATGTTCTGTATGTGTGTGTAATCGTATGTATGTGTAGTGTATGTACTCGTATGTATCAGTGTTCAAAATGGCTCTGAGCACTATGGGACTTAACATCTGTGGTCATCAGTCCCCTAGAACTTAGAACTACTTAAACCTAACTAACCTAAGGACATCACACACATCCATACCCGAGGCAGGATTCGAACCTGCGACCGTAGCAGTCGCGCGGTTCCGGACTGCGCGCCTAGAATCGCTAGACCACCGCGGCCGGCCTATGTATCAGTGTCTTTACGTAAGTAGGCATTTATGTATGTTGCACATCTCGTCCTAAACACTTCATCGATTTCAACGGAACTTCGTAAAGCATATCACTTACTGTCAGGAAGTGAGCACTTGTGGGGTAAGAAGCACTTACCTCCCACAGGGGTGGGAGTAAAAAGAACATAGAAACATAACTTCCAAATATCTAGACCAATTGCAATCAAATCTTGTAAATACGTGACTCGTTGTTTGTATAACAATGCTGTGGGGGAAATGTACCCCTACCAGACTTTAAGGGGTGGGGTTGAGAATTCGTGAAATCTGAAGTTATTCGATAACGAGCGATATTAGTAGTGAGCCGACAATGTTTGGCGTTGCTACATCAGAATACTGTATTTTTATGTATAATTCCGATACAAATAAGATGGGTTGCAGACGCAACTAAACAGATTTGAAGATGATCCAGGGAAATCGGAACTAGTTGTACTGAATAAAAAAATTGTGCAACTGGGTCTGAAAAATAAACTGTTGTGGCGTAACAAGCTAGTCACGCCACACTGAGGAGGAAGCCGAAAGGCACGCGTACACACACGCCGATTGGCGTCAAGTCTGGAACAGGATACGTATTGAATACTATAAAGAAAATACGTATCTTTGGAATATACTTAACTTTTAATCAATCCTTGTGATACATCTCTCTTGACTATACAAATGAGACTCGTAAGATACATGCACTGTGACAATTGGCGCCTTGCTAAGTCGTAGCCATTAACTTAGCTGAAGGCTATTCTAACTGTCTCTCGGCAAATGAGAGCAAAGGCTTCGTCAGTAGTCGCTAGCAACGTCGTCGTACAACTGGGGCGAGTTCTCGTACTTCTCTCGAGACCTGCCGTGTGGTGGCGCTCGGTCTGCGATCACACAGTGGCGACACGCGGGTCCGACATGTACTAATGGACCGCGGCCGATTTAAGCTACCACCTAGCAAGTGGGGTGTCTGGCAGTGACACCACATTCCTCCCCCGCAAATCGGCGAACGGTCGTGTTATAAGGCTTCCGCCCGCCGTGGGGAGGACCCCATGTTGACGTATGCGATGAGGTGGGGAGCCTAACAACAGGCGAGGCTGTGCCACCCGCACCCGGCCATTCGGTCCGAGGGGAGCTAGGAAACGCCTGAAAACCTAGTCCAGGGTGCACGTCAACATGCGGTGTATGCGCCCGTAGAGAGACAGGAGGGGCCGAAGGGTCGACCTCCATGTGGTCGGGGCACCCGACGGGCGAAGACGACATCTGGTCCGGAGCGGGCAAGAGTTCCATGGCGGAGGACAGCCGGTCACGGGAAGCGATCGGCGGCGCGTGACCCAGGGAGGCGCCAGGTGGCTGCAGCGACGCGTCCACTGCGGGCGGCGCCGGCGAGAGAACAAGCGGCGGCGGTGGCGGCGCGTCGCCATGAGGCAAAATGGAAGGCAGCGTCGGTAACACCTGGGGATGAGGCGAGCCAGTAGATGGGTCCCCAGTGCGCTGACCGGACGGCACCATCGCTGAAAGCAGACGGGGAGCGGCAGAACCCAGGCGACGACAGAGGCGCAGCTGATTGAGATGCCGACGCACCTCACCAGAGGCCCCCAAAACCAAATACATCGCGCGGCCGAGGCAGCGAAGAATGCGCCCTGCGAGCCAACGCCGTGAACCGCGATAGTTGCGATAGAAAACAACGTCGCCAGGAGCAAAAGCAGTAGTCTGCCGCTGCACTGGAACCTGATGCGGCGGATGCAGCAAAGACATCAAGGTTCGATGAGGACGACCATGGAGCAACTCAGCCGGCGAGCGACCATCGCGGGGCTGAGAGCGATACGAAGACAAAAAGAGCAACAATGCGTCCTCCCTAGAATGCGACTCTTTCAACTTCAACATCTGTGACTTGAAAGTCCGGACCAATCGTTCAGCGGCACCGTTTGACTGAGGCGAAAACGGCGCGGATGTCAGATGTTGAATACCATTGGCCTTGCAGAATGACTGAAATTCTGCGGACATGAATTGTGGGCCATTGTCGGAAACAATAGTCTGGGGAAGACCTTCAATGCAAAAAATAGCGGACAACGCTTGGATGGTGGCAGATGACGTCGTGGAAGACATCCGGACAACAAAAGGAAAATTACTGAAGGAATCCACCACAACCAACCATCGAGCATTCCAGAATGGACCAGCAAAATCGATGTGCAAGCGTTGCCAAGGGGAAGTGGCTGTCGGCCATGCAAAGAATTTCCGCGGCGGGGTGGATTGTTGTTCGGCACACGCCACGCAAGAAGAGCACATATTCGTAATCGCAGCATCGATTCCGAACCAAGTACAGTGCTGACGAGCAAGTTGTTTCGTACGCACTATACCCCAATGTCCTTGGTGTAGAAGCTGTAAGACAGAGGACTGTAACGAACGTGGGACCACGACTCTGGATTGATCATTATCCGAACGCAACAACAAAACACCACGTCGTACAAAAAGTCTCTCCTTGTGAGCAAAAAATCGGCGAACCAACGGATCCTCGATCCGCGACTTTGACAAGGGCCATTGCGTAGCAACAAAACGCAAAACAGTAGCAAGGATAGGGTCAGCAGCTGTGGCGGTAGCGACACGACGAAAATCAATCGGAAACGATTCGACCACGTCATCGGTTTCCGAATCAATGAACATGCAAGCAAGTTCGGAAGAATCGAATGCTTTATCCTCAGCAACAGGCAAACGGGACAACGCATCAGCATTTCCGTGCTTAGCAGTGGACCGATACAAGATATCGTAGCGGTTCTGCGAGAGGAAAAGAGACCAGCGAATGAATTTCTGCGCTGTATGTGGAGGTACAGGCTTGTTCGGATGAAAAAGCGATGTCAAAGGTTTGTGGTCTGTGATGATGGTAAAGTGACGACCATGCAAGAAATCATGGAACTTAGTAACACCAAACACGAGAGCTAAAGCTTCTTTCTCTATCTGGGAATAATTGCGTTGTGCAGACGAGAGCAATTTTGAAGCAAAGGCAATAGGGCGATCATGCGATCCATCTTTGTGCGCAAGCACAGCACCTATCCCAAAATCCGATGCATCGACCATCAACAGAAGTGGTTTCTGGGGATCGAATGGCGTAAGGCAAGTATTTGAAAGCAACGCCGATGTCAACTGGCGAAAGGCGCGTTCGCATTCCGTCGTCCAGACGAACGGAACACCTTTACGGCGTAAGCGATGAAGCGGAGCTGAAATGGAAGAGGCATGGGGAACATATTTATGGTAGTAATTAATTTTTCCCAACACACTCTGTAGCTGTTTCAAGTTCTGTGGCGAAGGCAACTCCTGTATGGCACGGAGGTGCTCCGGACTCGGATGTATGCCTTGTGCATTTATGACATGGCCCAGATATGGTAAGTCACGAGCAAAAAACACACATTTGTCCTTCCTCAAGCGAAGACCATTTTGTCGCAAGACCTGAAATAACGTTCGTAGGTTGGCTAAATGTTCGGCTTCTGTCTTTCCGGAGATCACAATATCGTCCAGATAGTTCGCAGCAGTAGGGACCGACGCACAAACAGTTTGTAAATATTGCTGAAACAATGCAGGGGCGGATGCACACCCGAATGGCAGTCTTTTGAATCGGTACAATCCAAGATGCGTGTTAACCACCAAGACGCGCTGGGACTCTTCGTCCACTGGTAGTTGCAAGTACGCATCTGCTAGGTCCAATTTCGAAAAGTATTTACCCGGGCACAGTTTATCAAAAAGATCTTCCGGGCGGGGCAAAGGAAAAGTTGCAGTCACAAGTTGTGGATTCACAGTTGCCTTGAAGTCCACGCAAAGTCTCAATTTTCCGGAAGGTTTTGGCAAAATTACTAAGGGTGAGGCCCAGAGAGAAGCCTGCACACGTTCAATTACACCTTGAGATTCTAAATCGTTTAATGTTCTTGCGACCTCATCACGCAATGCGTGCGGAACATTGCGCGCTCTGAAAAATTTCGGTTGCGCGTCCACTTTGAGTTCCAAATGTGCTTCATAGTTAGTAGCGCAACCAAGGCCCGGTGCAAAAATGTCTGCAAATTCTTCACAAAGATTAGAAACACTGGTGGAAGGCACAGTCTGATTCACTGATAGGACCTGATTTACTATAGACATGTTAAACAACTGAAATAAATCTAAACCAAACAAGTTCACTGCCGTAGAAGAATGAAGAACGTAAAATGACACAAGTTTTGTTTGTCCCTTGTATGTGGCAAGAAGGCTGCACTGTCCTAACACAGGTATCTGCTGTCCTAAATAACTATTGAGCTGAACATTTGCGGCACGCAACGGAGGTTTGCCCAGTTGTTTGTACGTGTCTTTATTGAGCAATGAAGCTGCAGCTCCGGTATCGAGCTGGAATGGTATCACTTTGCCTCCAAAGTCTAAATCTACAAAAAGTTTATTGTCCTGCTGACGACAAGAGCGACTTTCACGTGCAATTTGAACTGATACAGGTACAGAAGCACTTGCGACTTTACGGGAGTTCCGGCGACGTCGACGCACACTTTTTGTGGGACGAACACAGTCACTGTTAGATAAAGTGGCACGGGACGGGGTGGAATTAACGACATGAATGTCCATGGGCGAAGGTCCACGAGCCTGATTGTCCTTGGTTCGATTCCGGCGCGAAGCAAAGGGCCTGGAATTGTTTTGATTGTCTGATCTTAGCTTTTTCTGGCAAACACTTTGAACATGTCCTTTCTTATGACAGTAAAAGCAAATAGCTTGGCGTGACGGGCAATTGTCACGCGAATGTCTAGTTGCACACCGCGGGCATGATTTTAGCACGGCATTGGCATGCTTACGCGGCACACGTGTTTGCGAGCTAGGCTGCAGCGGCGCGAACGTGCGCGAGGGCCGTTTAGCGTCCCGTGCTGCGCGCCCGGCGGGCCGGTCAATGCGACACACTGCTGGCAAAGTTTCAAATGATTCCTGAGCAAAGTCAAGTGTGTCTTCCCTATCCAATATGTCGATCACTTGTTGAAGGGAGGGATTAACTAGTTTCAAAATCTGTTCCCGTATGCGAACATCAGAAACGTTCTGTGCTATTGCATCACGCACCATAGTATCTGAATACGGAAGTCCACATTCACATGCAAAATCACAATCCCTAGTAAGTCCTTGCAATGTTGCAACCCACTCCCTATTAGTCTGACCGGCCGTACGTTTGGTACGAAAGAACGTATACCTTCTTGCAACTACATTAACTGTTTCTTTGAAATAGGCATCTAAAGCAGACAAAATTTCTTCGTAGGACAGAGTTGCTATGTCGCGTCGGGGAAACAATTTCACTATCACACGGTAGGTGGACACACCAACACAAGAAAGCAAAAACGGCTGCCGCTCATTACCTTGAATTCTGTAGGCGGCTAGATGGAATCCAAACTGGCGTGACCATTCTGGCCACGTTTCTTGCGTTGAATCAAAATTACGGAAGGATGGTGCAATGGCGTGTTGTGGCTGCGGTAGCGATGAAGCGGCGGCGGCCGCATCGTGGTGCAGCACACGTTGACCCTGGACGAGCTGTCCAAGGGCATCCAATAACGCCTGCGTCTGCTGATTCTGCAAGCGATAAAATTCGGACAGTACATCTGGAGAATGTGGCGAAGCCATGACACAAATAATTCAGAGCAAAGCAAGTAGAAAGAACACGATCCTGTAATCCTCGTCGTCAATCTGTTGTGGCGTAACAAGCTAGTCACGCCACACTGAGGAGGAAGCCGAAAGGCACGCGTACACACACGCCGACTGGCGTCAAGTCTGGAACAGGATACGTATTGAATACTATAAAGAAAATACGTATCTTTGGAATATACTTAACTTTTAATCAATCCTTGTGATACATCTCTCTTGACTATACAAATGAGACTCGTAAGATACATGCACTGTGACAATTGGCGCCTTGCTAAGTCGTAGCCATTAACTTAGCTGCAGGCTATTCTAACTGTCTCTCGGCAAATGAGAGCAAAGGCTTCGTCAGTATAGTCGCTAGCAACGTCGTCGTACAACTGGGGCGAGTTCTCGTACGTCTCTCGAGACCTGCCGTGTGGTGGCGCTCGGTCTGCGATCACACAGTGGCGACACGCGGGTCCGACATGTACTAATGGACCGCGGCCGATTTAAGCTACCACCTAGCAAGTGTGGTGTCTGGCAGTGACACCACATAAACTATATATCGAAACTGTTGTAAGTTAGAGTGTCTTTGAGGAGAAGGGCTGAAGTATGTTTGAATGAAAACGACACTAAGCATCTGTTGTAGCGTCAGCCGACAGATGATTATCAGAGACAGAAAGTTCATTACTCAAGAAGTATCTGTTCACGGGCGTATGTTTATACACCTTTTTCCTTTTTTTTTTTACGTCTTATGTCTCCTATAAGAATGTCACACGGAATAACTGTCATTTCTGCACAATAGTGAGAGTGCACATTACGATCGTAACGCACCTGCCACGTGGCTGCGAGAGCTGTGGAGAAGTAGGCGGCAGAGCCATCTCGTCAAGCAGAACCCACATCCGGGTCCTTCGGGGCGTGTCACGCTTACGCAAAGCTAACGAGATTCTCTCTGGTACGACGCAACGCTTGCGAAACGCTTCCGGCCAAGAGCGGGGGGAGTTTGCCCGCATGTAATTGCCGCGGGGAAGCGTATCTCCCAGGGGTGGTCCGTGTGGAAGGCGTGAGCGCTTTTCGGAGATAGCAGGGGACCTCTCGTCCCTCTGCAGAGCGCGAGGTAGGAGGGAGGAAGGGAGAAAAAGGGAAAAGGTGGGAAAAGGAGATGTAGCGTGCGCCGTTCTCCTTGCCACAAAGTTCTTCTGTGTCTCCAGTAGGGAATTCAGATGATCTTCCAGTTTATTACGAAGCCTTAGCGAATGCCGGATTATATAGTATATATAAACTACTGGCCATTAAAATTGCTACACCACGAAGGTGATGTGCTACAGACACGAAATTTAACCGACAGGAAGAAGGTGCTGTGATATGCAAATGATGTGCTTTTCACAGCATTCACACAAGGTTGGCGCCGGTCGCGATACCTACAACGTGGTGACATGAGGAAAGTTTCCAACCGATTCCTCATACACAAACTGCAGTTGACCGGCGTTCTCTGGTGAAACTTTGTTGTGAGGCCTCGTGTAAGGTGGACAAATGCGTACCATCAGGTTTCCGTCTTTGATAAAGGTCGGATTGTAGCCTATCGCGATTGCGGTTTATCGTATCGCGACATTGCTGCTCGCGTTGGTCGAGATCCAATGACTGTTAGCAGAATATGGAATCGGTGGGTTCAGGAGGGTAATATGGAACGCCGTGCTGGATCCCAACGGCCTCGTATCACTAGCAGTCGAGATGACAGGCATCTTATCCGCATGGCTGTAACGGATGGTGCAGCCACGTCTCGATCCCTGAGTCAACAGATGGGGACGTTTGCAAGACAACAACTATACCATCTGCACGAACACTTCGACGACATTTGCAGCAGCATGGGGTATCAGCTCGGAGACCATGGCTGCGGCTACCCTCGACGCTTCATCACAGACAGCAGCGCCTGCGATGGTGTATTCGAGGACGAACCTAGGTGCACGAATGGCAAAACGTCATTTTTTGGGATGAATCCAGGTTCTGTTTACAGCATCATGATCGTCGCATCCGTGTTTGGCGACATCGCGGTGAACGCACATTGGAAGCGTGTATTCGTCATCGCCATACTGGCGTATCACCCTGCGTGATGGTATGGGGTGCCATTGGTTACACGTCTCGGTCACCTCTTGTTCGCACTGACGGCACTTTGAACAGTGGACGTTATATTTCAGATGTGTTAAGACCCGTGGCTCTACCCTTCACTCGATCCCTGCGAAACCCTACATTTCAGCAGGATAGTGCACGACCGCATGTTGCAGGTCCTGTACGGGCCTTTCTGGATACAGAAAATGTTCGACTGTTGCCTTGGCCAGCACATTCTCCAGATCTCTCACCAATTGAAAACGTGTGCTCAATGGTGGCCGAGCAACTGGCTCGTCACAATACGCCAGGCACTACTCTTGGTGAACTGTGGTATCGTGTTGAAGCTGCATGGGCAGCTATACCTGTACACGCCATCCAAGCTCTATTTGACTCGATGCCCAGGCGTATCAAGGCCGTTATTACGGCCAGGGGTGGTTGTTCTGGGTAGTGATTTCTCAGGATCTCTGCACCATAATTGCTTGAAAATGTAATCACACGTCAGTTCTTGTATAATATATTTGTCCAAGGAATACCCGTTTATCACCTGCGTATCTTCTTGGTGTAGCAATTTTAATGGCCAGTAGATACTGAACGATAACATGTACATTTTTAGGATTCCGTGCGTAAATCGTTAAAAAGGGAACGCATATAGGATCACTTTGTTGTCCGTCCGTCCGTCTATCTGTATGTCTGTCCGACAGTTAAAAACTCTCTTTCTCAGGATCGAGTACACGTGTCAAGTCGAAATTTACATCACATATTAAGGTCTATAGATCGTTGGTGCTGTAGTAAATGGAAGCTTTTAAATCTACATCTACATCTACATCCATACTCCGCAAGCCACCTGACGGTGTGTGGCGGAGGGTATCTTGAGTACCTCTATGGGTTTTTCCTTCTATTCCAGTCTCGAATTGTTCGTGGAAAGAAGGATTGTCGGTATGCCTCTGTGTGGGCTATAATCTCTCTGATTTTATCCTCATGGTCTCTTCGCGAGATATACGTAGGAGGGAGCCATATACTGCTTGACTCCTCGGTGAAGGTATGTTCTCGAAACTTCAACTAAAGCCCGTACCGAGCTACTGAGCGTCTCTCCTGCAGAGTTTTTCACTGGAGTTCATCTATCATCTCCGTAACGCTTTCGCGAGTACTAAATGATCCTGTAACGAAGCGCGCTGCTCTCCGTTGGATCTTCTCTATCTCTTCTATCAACCCTATCTGGTACGAATCCCACACTGCTGAGCAGTATTCAAGCAGTGGGCGAACAAGCGTACTGTAACCTACTTCCTTTGTGTTCGGACTGCATTGCCTTAGGATTCTTCCAATGAATCTCAGTCTGGCATCTACTTTACCGACGATCAACTTTATATGATCATTCCATTTTAAATCACTCCTAATGCGTACTCCCAGATAATTTATGGAATTAACTGCTTCCAGTTGCTAACCTGCTATATTGTAGCTAAATGACAAGGGATCTTTCTTTCTATGTATTCGCAGCACATTACACTTGTCTACATTGAGATTCAATTGCCATTCCCTGCCCCATGCGTCAATTCGCTGCAGATCCTCCTGCATTTCAGTACAATTTTCCATTGTTACAACCTCTCGATATACCACAGCATCATCCGCAAAAAGCCTCAGTGAACTTCCGATGTTATCCACAAGGTCATTTATGTATTTTGCGAGTAGCAACGGTCCTACGACACTCCCCTGCGGCACACGTGAAAGCACTCTTACTTCGGAAGACTTCTCTCCATTGAGAATGACATGCTGCGTTCTGTTTTCTAGGAATTCTTCAATACAATCACACAATTGGTCTGATAGTCCATATGCTCTTACTTTGTTCATTAAACGACAGTGGGGAACTGTATCGAACGCCTTGCGGAAGTCAAGAAACACGGCATCTACCTATGAACCCGTGTCTATGGCCTTCTGAGTCTCGTGGACGAATAGAGCGAGCTGGGTTTCACACGACCGTCTTTTTCGAAGCCCATGCTGATTCCTACAGAGCAGATTTCTAGTCTCCAGAAAAGTTATTACACTCGAACATATCTAAATCAGTGCAATCAATAGTTACGGCCATTTATACCACATATATCTGACAAACGTTACATTGTCAGGGTATTTATTTTACCAGTGTTCTATTAGAAATGGTTCAAATGGCTCTAAGCACTATGGGATAACATGTGAGGTCATCAGTCCCCTAGACTTAGAACTACGTAAACCTAAATAACCTAAGGACATCACACACATCCGTGCCCGAGGCGCAATTCGAACCTGCGATCGTAGCATTTCTATTAGAAAAGAAGACAAAAAACGATCTATGTTTGTAGTGAAGCATCGAAAAAATTTCATTTCTAAGCATCCGTGTAAACGCATTTGAAATAATGAGACCTTTGTACAAATAAATATGCATAACGTTAAGTACAGTATCCAAACTTAGAAACGCAGTCCCGTACAGGGCGCAACTGCTTTAAGTGTCTACAACGCGATTTTGTAAACGTTGAAAGGTGGCTACACTGAGCCACAGCGCCAGAGATCGCTAGAGAGCATTGTTCCGCCGCCTCCACTGGCAGTGATTATTGAGATGTCGTAGTGGGAGTGCTTGTCCAGGACTCGTAGTAGTCAGATCGTGTTCAGATGTGCTAGTAGGGAGTGCTTGTTGAGATGTGATACTGAAAAGTTCTTGTTGAGATGTGGTAATAGCGAGTCGGTGTGGAGATATATTGTAATGATTAGAGTGATTTTGGTCAATATATGAAGGTAACGAAACTTGATCTATTTTTCATTATTTCCATGTTTTAAATAATGCGTCATTACAGGTTCAGTCAACAAAGCATCTGGCTTGTGTTCTTGTATTAGAGTGTAATTCTGGTTTTCTTGAGTAATTATGGTATTTTTATTTTCTTTAATTAATTCAGTATAAATGATATTTAAAATTTCTTGTGTTGTTGAAGAAGAACCGTGCCAGATGCGTACGTTGAGTCATACTTCCACACACAGAACAGTTATACTTGTGCTTTGATTTCGTAGGTTTTATAGTTGCTGGGGACTTAATTAATTAATTGTGTTAATGAAAATTTCCATTTCATTCTTTGTTGTTGTTCTAGCAGTCAGATTGCGTAATAATACTAGTCAGGGCCAACCGTTACGAGACTTCGTAATCGAACAGTCAGCTACTGAAACAAAAAAATAAAATTATTTTCATTATATATTAATTAAGCCCCCATGCACGTGGCGACCGCTGCTTCGGATCGTCCCTTGGAATTCTTCTGATTGTAAAAATAGTAGACAGTAGTATTGTTGTAGTAATTTGTAGTTTAGTAATTGTAGTCTATTTTGCATGTGTAGATTTGGTAATTGTCATTCTTCTAATGGTATTTTTTTCTCTGAATTTGATTGTTGTCTTGTATACGCGTTTGACGATTTAGTGCAATTATTTCAATTGTTCGTTAATCGTGTTTGAGGGAAACATTTCGAGTGAATGGTATTGTTGGAGATAAAGAGTCATTGTGTATAATTTCCGTACAGTGACGAGTTTTGTATGTTTTGTAAATGATTACGCGATCGATGAAAAAGGCGAAAATGATGGATAGTGAGAATGACGAAATTGTTAACATGGCGAACTCGCCAACAGAGGAAAACAGTATGATGGATAATGAAGTGGAAAACAATGTAATAAGTAGGGAAAATAGTCCGGAACCATTTCAAAATTTTTCTCAATCAGAAAATTCACAGAATCCGAGATTAACGACAGAAGATTCTGAAATAGTATCGAACACAGATAGCTTTACAGCCATGACGAAAGAAGTTGGTTTCGCGGGAAATGTTGGGGGCGAAAAGAATTTCGAACCGGCTATGACGGAGCAGTTGATGAGTGCTATATTAAATTTGGGAGCACGAATGGAAACAATTAAAACAGAGATAGGAACTTTAGCAACACGGTTAGACTCACAGGGATCACAAATAGGAATAATTACAACTGGCATGGGAACAATGGAGCAGTTTCGATCTGAATTTAAAACAGATATAGGAACAATTAGAACCACGATGAAAGCAATGACAACACGGTTAGACTCACGAATAGGGACATGTTTCAAAAATACGAATGATGAATCAAACAAAGAAATTAGAGAAGAAGTACAACCGGTTTTGAATGCTCACAATAATAGCTTAATTTCAACAGAAATCAGACAAGAGGAACAGGACAGAGAACGGGAAGAAAAAGATTGCGTGATAGTTCAAAAATTTTCAGAGTTAAATTTACAACTTGCACATGATAAGGAAGAAATATTTGTGAGAATCGAGGAATCCGTAACAAATGACTTAACGCAACAGTGTGAACAGTCAACTACTAAATGTGACAATACCGAAACCCGAGTTGCGACACTGACGGAAGACGTAAACTTATCGGAAAGAGTTGAGGAGATTCCAGATAAATTGACAAGTCTTAACTTAAATGGGGACAGAGATTAAGATGATACAGCACCATTGCCATTTGCAGGAACCGAAGAGTACCAGAACATAAATAAGCATGTTGAAAATCAGGGAAAAGTTAATGAACGCGTCAAAAGGGAATCTGAGGCATTACAAAAGCAAGACAAATATATTGAAAGCGAAATCGCAGGAAAAGACAGCAGACGAAATTTAGTGTCACAGATAGCAGAGGGCTTTGAAGAAAGTAATTTGTTTCATTTACGGGATGTAACAAGAGAGCGCCAGGCGCGGGAACTTGACAATAATCGACATTGGGACTGGGACAGACGCGGTAGGTCTTTGTCGCCGCGAGGCGGAAGCTTTGACTGTAAACACTTCTTGACTGTTCGGAAATTTAAGATCTTTTGCAATTCTAGAAATAACATACGTCCATGTTCATGGTTGGATCGATTTACGTGCGCACTTCCGCCAGATTTGCCACTGAGTCACAAACTGGAATTTATGTGCAGCTATTAATGTCCTCAGGGGATTCACTACACTAAGTGAATATGTGTCGTAGCGCTCACAGGGCCCCGAGCTGTAGTGGTGCTATTTCTCTTTTAGTTTTCTGCGCCGCTGCCTACTCTTTCACTATTCTTTGCATCTAAAAAAAAACAACTCTTCTACTATCAATCTATCTAGACAGTAGGTAAACAATAACCGGATTTGACTGTTTTACCCAAAAGTGACTTTGGAAATTACCGTTTGGACTTACTATATTTTCTGCAGCATTAATTCGTAGCTTAAATGAAATTTTACCTGTTTATCTTCGTGACAATATTACTTCATATGTTGACGACATTCTTATTGCTAAACGTTCCTGGAGTGAGCACAACAAAATTTTGGATTACTTATTACGTATTTTTGCAAGAGTTGGCATAATAGTGAACTTAGAAAAATCTGAATTTGGTCGTTCTCAGGTGAAATTTCTCGGTCACATTATTTCTACAGAAGGTATTCTTCCCGATCCAGAGAAACTAGATGCTATTCGTAATTGTGCTGTTCCTACTACAAAACGTGATGTTCGTAGTTTCCTTGGTGTCTGTAATTTTCTTAGACGCTTTGTTAGATTGGATGATTTGGCCACACCTCGTTTACACATTTCAGTGCATATGCACATTTTGGTCCCAGAAAACGCTTTCATAAATTACGGGAAAATTGCTACTTCAGTAATATGGAAAAACGTATTCGATTTGTTCTTGCCACATGCAAATTATGTTAATAGGCTAAGCCGCCGACTGTTTTTCACAGAGCACCGTTGTTTCTTATCATTCCAGCGAAATTAAAGGACATGGCTGCAGTCGATTTGTTCGGTCCAGTGGTTCGTTCTACTAATGGTTTTGCGTACATTTTCGTAGCAGTGGAGTTGACATCAAAATATGTGTGTTTTACACCTTTACGCAAAGCAACAGCTCGTTCAGTATCTAACGCTTTCATCAAACATTTTCTTAAAGAAGTTGGTCATGTTGATAAGGTTATATCAGATAATGGATCACAGTTTCGCTCTAAAATTTGGCTTCGTACTCTACGGCGTCGTAAGATTAAACCAATTTTTTATTTCACTTTTTCACCCTCAATCTAATGCTTCAGAAAGATGGATGAAGGAAATCAATAAATTGTGCCGTCTTTATTGTCATCAGAATCACAGAACTTGGGATCAGTATCTTCATATTTTTCAAAACATTCTGAATGAACTTCCTAATGACTCAACTTCTTTACCGCCTCTATTGATATTAAAAAATAAAGTACCAACAAATCGCATTTCTGAAATCGTTCCTTTTCCGCCTTCACGGAAACTGCGGCATTCTGAAGTTGTCAACCTGGCTCTACAAAATATTGCATCTGCGGCTGCTAGAAGAGAGAAATCAGCTAAACATCCTGCTCGTTTAAAAATCTTGTCAGTTGGCCAAAAGGTGTTAATTAAGTCTCATCGTTTGTCTCACAAAGGAAAAGGCTTGTGTCGCAAATTTTTTCTGCTTTATAACGGTCCATATAGAGTTCGCAAAATTATTCATGATAACACTGTTGAAGTAGAAACTCTTAAATCTCGGCGCTCTAAGGGAATACATCATATATCGAACGTAAAAATTTTTGTGGAATGACATACTTTAGAGAAACTAACAGCTACATGTAAACATGCAGAGAATACAAGGATACCGCGCCGTGTTCCGGCGGCGGCACATACTCAAAGCAACAGTCAAGTCGGCGCGCCGCACAAGGCAGTCGTTGACCGCAAACAATCGCTTCCTACGTCACGCGCCTACAGCTGATCGAGCGCACAGTGTGAATGCACTGACAGCCGTAGACAAATACACAGTCTAATTTTTCCGACTAAATTCAGTATAAATCTATAGTGACTTGATAAATTATGTTATTAACGTTCAGTATTTTTCAGGATACGGTTGTATAAAATATTTAAGACCTTCAGGTAAATTCTATGTGTGTCCGACGTTAAGAGGACTTGCTATGGAGAAAATTTCAGGAAAAAAAAAAGGAAGTAAAAAACCAAAAAGGTAACGATTAATTGAGTTTATTTTTCAGGTAACATATTTCCACTTAGGTACGTACTTTAGACGTAATTTGCTGCTCGCGATTACGTGATTCATACTTTGTGCTAAATTTCATGTTCTATGAATTTACTAGTGAAGCGACGTGCTTGCGCACATTAACTGATTTTGACAATGATTGACTAATGAACAGGGTTGTTATTTGTATATATTATGCATTGCTTGGCTGCACTGCTTTTTCACTGATGTCATATTTTTTAATTATGTGCCTGCTGTGCTTATTTATTTAAATTGTAATTGTCACCTGATTAATTGTGCTGATATGGTTATGTATGTAGGTTACACTTTGTGATTTATCTGCTTGCGCCTTCATGTTTACTTATTAAGATTACATATAAACATTTATTTGCTTATGCTGATATGATGCTAATGACTTGTTTATTACGTAAGATATATGTTTGCTGCTGTGCGTATGGATTGCATATTTACACATTTCTGTTTTGTTGTCATAACTACTCTTCAATTTAGTATATAGAAATGCTGATATACTGTGTACAAATATAGAGTTTAGGTTACACTGTGGTATTAATTATAGATTGTTCGCTTGGCAGAGCCTCGTTGTAGGAATTGTGCTGCATCCACTTGTTGACATTCAGTTCTCTACTGGTATATTTACTCGCTATTGCATGTTTTGCTTATGCTCAGTGCCTTATATTTTTAAGATAAGAAAATGAACTGCTATAATTCGACGAACGACATGAGTACAAGAAACTTCATAGAAGTCACATGAGCTGAGGTTTTATGGAAGCTGTATAAATTTATGCTAATAGGAAGGAAGCTAACGACATGACATACCAAAACTAGGTTTAGACCATTGACAGTTATTACACTGCATTTTTCGTGAGCAATTGAAATAGGAAGTGACACTTGACACAAAAAATACTCCACATGTTTGCTTCTGCTATGATTCTTGAAGTGGTGTACACACTGTGAAATATTATGATCATTCACACTCCGTAATCGTACTTAATTACTGAGAGTTATTCGAACTAAGTCTGTTAGAGGTCATGTATGCATTTCTTTTATTTAATGATGGACAAGGAACCAAAATGTATCTTATAATTTATAATGAGTAGAAAATTTGTGTCAGATGGATTACACAGAGGTTGTGTGTGGACACTGTGTCTTCGGATTGTATAGGATGCTGAATTGAAGTTGCACTAGGATTTTGTCTGTACTTGTTCGAGGAGACTGACTAGAGGAATGAGTTGTTATGGAAGTGAAATTATATTGGTGCTAAGGTTTATATGTATCGATGTATTGATGCTGATGATTATTGGAGTTTTGGTGGATAAGAGGTAAAGTAATGATGATGATTATTGAAATTTTCGTGGACAAAGGTTTATATGTATCGATGTATTGATGCTGATGATTATTGGAGTTTTGGTGGATAAGAGGTAAAGTAATGATGATGATTATTGGAGTTTTCGTGGACAAAGGTTTATATGTATCGATGTATTGATGCTGATGATTATTGGAGTTTTGGTGGATAAGAGGTAAAGTAAGTGTGGAGCATATTTTTTTTTTTTTGGTCCATATGGAACAAGGAGGATGAAGATGGCAGACTAGAACACTCAAGTAGAAGAAAGATTGTCTACACACACACACTTCGTTAAATCAGTAAGCAGTATATACTTTTTTTTTGAGAGAGGAAGCATTTGCATATCTTGGCTCACTGACAGTTGTTCAGCAACCGTACATTTGATTGGGCTTGGCAAACATTGGTCTTGACATGATGACTATGACGTTGACTAACTATTATTGACTGTTATACATTGCTGCCACTACTACTTGGTACACATGATGAACATCAAATCTTGGACAGAGTTACATTTACACAGTTAACACTATTCAATTACACAGTACTACTTAATGTGGATGAAAGATGAGTGAGTGTGTTTTGTGTGTTTTCCTTTCCTAATCCTACCCACCTATCTCCTAAATATTATTTTATTTGTTGGTAGTGGCTTTCACTGACACCCATAAATGTTATAGGTTTACTGGTATTTGTGTATTGTAATAGTTAATAGGACAATTATCTGATATCATTTGTGTGTTTGTTATGATTTGTATGTTTAGTGTAAAAGCATTGTATGTGTATTCAAACTATTGTTCATGCCTGAACTGTCTGATTAGTGATGGTGCTGCACTTTTCAACATGATGTGTGACATTTAGTCATGTTTAATTTCTGCTGATGAACTGTGTGATCAGTGATTGTAAAAATTATGGACTGTTACTTGTACCTTTTCTACATGATTGGTGCCACTAGGACATGTTTAATTTCTGCTTATAAACTCTGATGAACAGTGTGATCAGTGATAGTGAATTTTATGGAACTGCTTCTGCTGAGAAATGTGACTTGTTGCTGTGTGTACCTGCTCAACATTGCTGGGTACCACTGATGGACTGCTTCTACTGAAATGGTGTTACTTGTTGGTGTCGGCACCTGCTCAACATTACTGGGTGACACTGATGGATTGCTTCTACTGAAAAGATGTCACCTGTTGATGTCTGCACCTGTTCAACATTGCTGGTGCCACTAATGGAACTGCTTATACTGAAAAGGTGTTACTTGTTGGTGTCTGCACCTATTCAACATTACTGGGTGCCACTGATGGACTGCTTCTACCGAAATGATGTCACTTGTTGGTGTCGGCACCTGCTCAGCATTGCTGGGTGCCACTGATGGACTGCTTCTACTGAAAAGATGTCACCTGTTGCTGTGTGCACCTGCTCAACATTGCTGGTGCCACTAATGGAACTGCTTATACTGAAATGGTGTTACTTGTTGGTGTCTGCACCTATTCAACATTACTGGGTGCCACTGATGGACTGCTTCTATTGAAATAATGTTACTTGTTGGTATTTGCACCTGTTGACCATTGCTGGGTGCTACTGCTGGAACTGTCAACTGCTTATTCTTGAGCTATGGAAAGCGTTTATGTGAATATCTGTATAAACTGATTTTTTGTGTATTACTGGTTGTGAAAAGTTATGAGACTCTTACCTGCACATATTCGTCATTGCTGACGCTATTGATTGAATTGTTTAACCACATAATACTTGTGTAAACTATTATGTAAAGTCACATGTATGAAAGAATTTGTATTGCTTACTGTATTCTATATAATAGGTTATTGAAAGGTCAGTGCAAAGCCAAAATTTTATCTAGTTATATGATATTTACGTATTAATATTATCTTTTATTTTTGTCTGTATTTTCTTGACGAATTTGGTGGTATTTTCACCACCAATGCTGGCAAAAATACCATCAAATTCTAGCCGTGGAGGAAGGGCATATGAAAGGTGGCTACACTGAGCCACAGCGCCAGAGATCGCTAGAGAGCATTGTTCCGCCGCCTCCACTGGCAGTGATTATTGAGATGTCGTAGTGGGAGTGCTTGTCCAGGACTCGTAGTAGTCAGATCGTGTTCAGATGTGCTAGTAGGGAGTGCTTGCTGAGATGTGATACTGAAAAGTTCTTGTTGAGATGTGGTAATAGCGAGTCGGTGTGGAGATATATTGTAATGATTAGAGTGATTTTGGTCAATATATGAAGGTAACGAAACTTGATCTATTTTTCATTATTTCCATGTTTTAAATAATGCGTCATTACAGGTTCAGTCAACAAAGCATCTGGCTTGTGTTCTTGTATTAGCGTGTAATTCTGGTTTTCTTGAGTAATTATGGTATTTTTATTTTCTTTAATTAATTCAGTATAAATGATATTTAAAATTTCTTGTGTTGTTGAAGAAGAACCGTGCCAGATGCGTACGTTGAGTCATACTTCCACACACAGAACAGTTATACTTGTGCTTTGATTTCGTAGGTTTTATAGTTGCTGGGGACTTAATTAATTAATTGTGTTAATGAAAATTTCCATTTCATTCTTTGTTGTTGTTCTAGCAGTCAGATTGCGTAATAATACTAGTCAGCGCCAACCGTTACGAGACTTCGTAATCGAACAGTCAGCTACTGAAACAAAAAATTAAAATTATTTGCATTCTATTTTAATTAAGCCCCCATGCAACGTCTCTATGGAAAAGCCTCTTCATAGCTCTATAGGCGGCCACTGTTTTCACCTACAGAAGTGGCGCTTCACATTTGGAAAGCTGTCAAAAGCGCTACCAGGTGTCAGGGATTTCCTTAATTTGACTCAACTGTTAAAGGGTCTTAGTAGTAAAGAATAAATGGATTCAAACTTCACGCATGATGCGGCAATTTTAACGCGTCTTAGTGTTTACAACGCCATATCTCTCGACCTATGTGTCGTACAGTGATGTATTTGGTAGGTATACCCAGTGACATAAGTGGATACGGTCTGCGAAATATGTTGTGAATAGAATTAGCAGCAAAGGAGTAAAAAAATTTCAATGTCAAGCACGGTGCGGCAGATTTTCATACATCCCAACGTTTATGCTGTCATGTCTCCTGGTCTGTCGGTCATACAATTATTTAATTTTGTAGGTACACTCCACAGCGTATGTGAATATGAGTTGGGGATACAGTTGTTACAAAAGAAGTAATAAACCTAAACGTCAAGAACAATGCGGCAATTTTTCATGCATCTCATTTCTTACGACGTCATATCTTCTGAACTATGTAAGGTAGGCTCTTTTTACCCCCACAGTAACTGTTGCCTGACAGTAGCCTATATGTGTACCAGTTCTTCTTCTTCTTCTTCTTCTTCTTCCACTTCATTTCAAGTATTAGCAAATTGCCTGTTACGGTACTCCATCTCTTGTATGGCCTTCCTACATTTCATCTTCCAGTGTATTTTTAATTAACAGCTTTTACCGAGAATTATTTTTCCAGCCAGACTAACTACATTATTCTTCCATTTTCTCCTATTTTTCTTTATTTTTTTTTCATTCAGGTTATGTATTCCTAAATATTTCGCTATATCTTCATTTCTTTTTCGATCTTCCCTTGTACATCCTTTTACTATTCTTAAAAATCTCATTTCTTTGTGTCATGTTGTTGCCCAAGCTTCACTTCCACAAGTAAGTGGTGGTACTCCTATTGTTTTATAAAACTTCAGCTGGGTTTCTTTCCTGGCTTTATTCTACAAACTTTTTACGATGTAAGCGTAGGCTTCCGCGGCCGTTGTCACTATCAATAAAATTCTTCTGGGCTGTTGACCGCATTGCCAGTATATGAAATTGTCCGACGTTTTACGATCATTTATTAAAGTTTTGGTCGACGTCATGGTTCAAATGGCTCTAAGCACTATGGGACTTAACATCTGAGGTCATCAGTCCCCTAGACTTAGAACTACTTAAACCTAACTAACCTAAGGACATCACACACATCCATGCCCGAGGCAGGATTCGAACCTGCGACCGTAGCAGCAGCGCGGTTCCGGATTGAAGTGCCTAGAACTGCTCGGTCACAGCGGCCGGCGGTCGACGTCATGGTTACACTTGTAAGCGATGTCGCATCCTAGATATTTAAAATGTTTTACTTGCTGTGAGATATTTTAGATCTTACCAGTAGTCCGTCCTGAAATACTATCACTTTCGTTTTATCTACCGCCAATGTTATAGTGTAATCTCAGGCTATATGGTGTAACTTACAGACTTCCATCTGAAGGTCATCTCCGTTCTCTGTAATCGAAATTAGTTCATTTTCATATAAACTTACGTTTAGTCTGGTGTTACCATATAAAAGAATTCCTTTTATGTTCAACATTTTCCATTTGCTTTTAACTTCATCTATATATATTGAAGAGTGCTGGGGAAATGCAGCATCCGTGTCGTATCCCTTTGTTTGTTTCCATTGGCTTTGTTATTATATTTCCCATATCTATAACAACTTCTATATTTGCGTACAGACTCTTAATAGCATTTATAAGGTGAGATGCACAACCTCATTCAGCCATGATATTCCAAAGCATTTCTCTGTTCACGTTATCGAATTCTTTCTCAAAAACGACAAATGTGAGATGGGGTTCGCTATTAAACTCTTGTCTTTTTTCTGTAACTTGTTACAGTGTAAAAACATTGTCAATAGTTGATCGTCCTTTTCTAGAACCTTATTGTTCTGCAGATATTACCTTTCCCGTGCTATTTATAAGTCTTTCATTTAGGATTTTGGCATATAATTTATAGGCTGAATCCAGGAGGCTTATATCTCGATAGTTGCTATATTTATGTCTATCGCCTTTTAAAGATAGGTATCACTTTGGCTCTAAGTCAGTCATTTGGTACCCTCGTATTTCTCCAACACCCATTAAATACATGAATAAGTGTTAGATGTAGGTATAACCCTCCATATTTCCACAGTTCCGTATTTATACCATCTAAACCAGTGGCTTTAGTACTTTTTGTTGCTTTAAGAGCTTCCGTCAGTTCACTCATATCAGTATCGTCCAAGCGTCTGAATTAAAGTATATCATACCACAATTTTTACTCATTCGTTCTCTCCTGTATTATTAACACGTATACGATCATTTTCTTGTCTGTTGACTGATTCCTTCACTTTGTAAGCGACAATTTGTCTGCCGAGTAAATCATGCTCTATGTTGTTAATAAAGCCTTCCCATGACTCTCCATGGGCTTTCCGAGTTATGTATTTCGCATTATTTCTCCTTTTTTATATTCGTTACACTTTTCATTAATGGCATTATTTATGTAGGTCCTGAAAGCTTCTTATTTTTCTTCAATAGGTTTATCTGTCTCTGGCATCCAAATCCAAAGTTTCTCTCCTCTGTGTTCGATACGGCTGTGTTTAAGTTTTTCCGTTCTTCTTCTAAATCTTCTACCGTTTCTGAATTTGCTAATGTTTTTGTTACCCGCTTTTGATAGAGGTCTTTTATGCTGATATCTTCTGCAAGATAAACTTTAAGAATTTGATCTTTTATACGTAACTAGTTTCTACGGTATTCTCCATTTTGCATAGATGTCAATTATTGATACCAATAAGAAGTGAGCTGAAGCAGTATCCACTACTCGATAAACTCTGGTATATCTAACATGTCCAGGAAATCTCTCATTTATTACAATATAATATGTAGTAGATTTATATCCTCTTGCTGACAAGCTGAACTTTTGTATTTCATCCTAAAGAAAATGTTGGTAATTTTTAAATGATTAAAGGTAGCAAAATCTCAGAGTATTTTTCCGTTTTCATGACATACGTCTTCCCCAAATGTGCTAACCATTTCTAGAATTCGCGTATTTCCAATTGTAGCTTTTGTTGAAGTTTCGAGAACGTGCCTTCACCGAGGAGTCAAGCAGTATATTGCTCTCTCCTACGTATATCTCGCGAAGTGACCATGAGGATAAAATCAGAGAGATTAGAGCCCACACAGAGGCATTCGGACAATCTTTCTTTCCAATAACAATACGAGACTGGAATAGAAGAGAGAACCGATAGAGGTACTCAAGGCACCCTCCGCCACACACCGTCAGGTGGCTTGCGGAGTATGGATGTAGATTTAGATGTAGATGTAGATTGACGTCTCCCATAAGTAAAATCCGATTTTTATTGTATCTGTTTAAGAGCACTTGTAAATGTTTGTAAAAGGCTTTGGACTCGTCCATTTTTTCTGCTTCCGGGGCGTAAGTTGCTATTATTCTTAGGATTCCTCTCGGTCCTTTAACTCCTACTAGTGCAGTGCGTCCATTATCGAATCATAGTCCGTATTTTATCTTTCCATTTTATATAGAAAGCACACAGAGGACAAACAGCGCTTCACCGTTTGCGAGATCCTCGTTCCCACGGACTGGGCTGTAACAGTCTGCCCCTTGTCAGTATCGTTTATGTCAATGGACTTCTCCTTTGGCTGCCCATATCATCTTTAGAAAGACGCGTCACATGTCCGCAATGCCATCTGGCAGCATTGAATCTCGCACTGGGCAATGCACACAAAGTTTTGGCTCATCGATGTGTGTAGGTTTTCTATATATATCACTGGAGAGAGCCATCGAAGAGGTCTTATCGTTTGTGGAACTAGATCAAACTGCAACTGTTTTCCAAGAAGACACAAGCTAGCGTAAAAGAAGTGAACACTTTTTAATTTCACAGTCATGCAGCTTTTGTGTAGGAATCAGTTGATATTACCTCTGTCATTTAGTGTAGGCACAGTAGTACCACGAACATGCGACTATACAGTTTTTGTCTTTCTGAAATATGTTACTGACGGCGAGTGCTTGAATTAAATGTTTGCGACTCAAAGGCGATGGCATTTCCTTTATCCTGTGCGAATGTAAATCAGTGACATGTCATGCAATAGCCGTTACGGGAAAAAAGAAGTTATAAGCGTTTTTTCAATACGATTCACGTGTGTTTAAGAGAAATTATTATTATTGTTATAATGTTAATAATATTGTTATTTGAAATCTTGTATTCAGTGGTTATAAATTGTGGTGTTACAAGAGATTGAATAGTAGATGAAATAACAGTACAGCTGAGATTAAAGCATACGAATGCCATTTCGATTTATTTTTGTGTAACAAATGCCTAATAAATAGTTTAAATCAAAGTCTGAAGTATCTCTGTATCAATTTCGACGGAAGTTTTTTTAGCTTATCTTCGTAGTAATAAGTGCAGTGACATCTACTTACGGAAGCAACAACACTTGCAACACTTTCGACTAAATTTTCTTTCGCGTTTACTCTGACTGCGTAAACTTCGGTCCCCAGAGAGCCTAATGGAAAACGTGACCGTAGCTGAGGGTTCATCGTTGACAGAATGTTGATTTTGGCTTTACCGCGAGAATGTGAAGTGCTCCACCGTGTTGGAAGCAAAGGCCCAGTCCCGTTGATGAGGGGATCCCTTACAACACCGTGGGAAATTTGTTGCGCATGAAAAATATGTATATATAATCTCTGTAAGACTGTCTGATAAGACAAATCCCCACTTATCTTGTAATCAATCAAACAATACTTCATCGACAAACGGAGGCTGCAGGAAATGTCTTAGGAACTGAACAGGATTTTTTTTCTGGTGTAAATGCACAGCTTTCAGCCAGTTCGAAATGAACTTCTCTTTAAACTTACACATCTTTTACTTGAAAGTATCTTTCAGGGAAAATTAAATTTCAGTGGCCAGCCATGAATGTTTGGACGACTGAGCGCATTCCACATTTCTGACCTGGACGAGATTTTAGTAGAAGTACTTTTCCGTAGCCTTCCCTTGTACTTTCCCAGAACGTGATAGTTGTGTCTGGAAGTCGTGTTGGTGAGAAGAGGGATACTCAGTGTATTGTTTTGTTTGCATTGTTACAGACGGTATAACTCATTTCTCTCTTACATTTCTTTTTTTCCTCAAGATAATCCTCGCGCTCTTCAGTTAATAACACAATATAAACACAGAAACTACTGGTACATGTCCTCAGAAACTCCAGAGTCTAATTAACAATGCCGACGACGTATTTCAAATCGGCCAAAGGCACGTTGAGAGATGCTCATTCTCACAGAATAGTCACAACTAACATACACTGGCGGAAAAAAATTGCTGCACCAAAAAATAATTAATATAAGGTAATGAAATTTGGGGAATTCATTTGTCTAGGTAACATACTTACGTGATTAATATTGCAAGGTCACAGATTAATGTAAGTGCGAGATAAGTCACTGAAAATATGAAATGCTGGTACATTGATAACTGGCCAAAATGTTGAATGCAAGCATGCATAGTGTTGCACGGGTGCCGGATGTCAGTTTGTGAGATGGAGTTCCATGATTGTTGCACTTGGTCGGTCAATAAAGGGACGGTTAACGCTTTTTGTTGATGACGTTGGAATTGTCATCCGATGATGTCCCATAAGTGTTCGAATGGAGACAGATCTGGTCATCGAGCAGGCCAAGCAAGACGTCGACATTACGTACAGCATGTTAGGTTACAACAGTGGTAAGTGGGCGGGCGTTATCCTACTGGAAGACACCCCTGGTGTTTGGTTTGTTTGTTTAGTTTTGTTTTAGAGCGCAAAAACAACTAAGGTCACGTGCGCCGATATCAGAACCATAGAACACGAAGACGAAAAAGGAATTAAAAGCGACTACACGTTAAGGCCAATCGACGGAAGGAAAGATAGTGAAAAACAGGGACAACTTCTTGGAAAAAGGCCCATGAAATATGCCTTAGAGACAACGGAGGTCTGCCGGCCCGTGTGGCCGAGTAGTTCTAGGCGCTACAGTCTGGAACCGCGTGACCGCTACAGTCACAGGTTCGAATCCTGCCTCGGGCATGGATGTGTGTGATGTCCTTAGGTTAATTAGGTTTAAGTAGTTCTAAGTTCTAGGGGACTGAGGACCTCAGATATTAAGTCCCATAGTGCTCAGAGTCACAACGGAGGTCCTGCACCAAAGATTAAATGATAAAAAGTAAATTGCGGTCGACAGCCAGCGCGTCATTAAAAAAAAAAGGCCGATAACTCAGATGGCAAACATAAATTAGAAGGTAAGTGATTTAAAAAAAAAAAAAAAAAAAAACGACATTCCGTCAGGAAATGGCGAACCGTCAAAGGCTGAGGACAATGGGTACAAATTGGTGGGGGATCACCACTCAACAAATGGAGAAGGCTATAAAGACAGTTCCCAATACGAAACCAAGCTAAAATGATCTCCTCGCAGCGAGAAGGCCGAGAAGAGGTCGACCGAGCCACAGGGAGAGGTTTAATTCCCCAGAGTTTGTTACCATGAAGCAAAGACCAGTGGCGATGCCAAAGTGACACCACCTGCTGACAGACGGCAACACAGGGATCCTCGAAAGAATGGAAGAACTAGCAGGCCGAGGTACGAGGACTGCAGCTTCGGCAGAAGCGTAATATGCCTCGTTCCTGTCACACCGACGTAACCAGTGACCCACATAAACATCAAACTGGCTCCATCAAGAGTGAGCAAGTGAAAGCTTTCCTGCACCCATTGGACCAAGGGATGGACTGTGTAAAGCCAACAGATGCTCTGAAGGGCACTGGGAGTCGTAGAACACGACGTAATTGAAAATCATGAGTCCTTGGATGAACTGCGTGGCCTGATACAGGGCGAAGAGCTCTGCTACAAATACTAAGCAATGCAGATACCGAAAATCGTCAGTGCTGATGACGAAAGCCACCTGACACTGTGGTCAATCCAAGAGCCATCAGTGTACACAAAGGTACTACCGCAAAGTTCCGTGTAAAGGTCCAGAAACGTACAGCGATAGAGCGAATCTGGAGTAATGTCCTCAGGCAGCGAATGAAGTCCCAGATGAGGACAGGCCACTGCACAAAGCCAAGGCAGTGATGGCTTCACAACCATTGGAAAAGTGGCAGGTAGCAAGGAAAGTGGCAGGTAGCAAGGAGAGTGGCAGGTAGCAAGGAAAGTGGCAGGTAGCAAGGAAAGTGGCAGGTAGCAAGGAAAGTGGCAGGTAGCAAGGAAAGTGGCAGGTAGCAAGGAAAGTGGCAGGTAGCAAGGAAAGTTTCAGGTAGCAAGGAAAGTGGCAGGTAGCAAGGAAAGTGGCAGGTAGCAAGGAAAGTGGCAGGTAGCAAGGAAAGTGGCAGGTAGCAAGGAAAGTGGCAGGTAGCAAGGAAAGTGGCAGGTAGCAAGGAAAGTGGCAGGTAGCAAGGAAAGGGCAGGTAGCAAGGAAAGGGCAGGTAGCAAGGAAAGTGGCAGGTAGCAAGGAAAGTGGAAGGTAGCAAGGAAAATGGAAGGTAGCAAGGAAAGTGGCAGCAAGGAAAGCGGCAGGTAGCAGAGAAAGTGGCAGGTAGCAAGGAAAGTGGCAGGTAGCAAGGAAAGTGGCAGGTAGCAGAGAAAGTGGAAGGTAGCAGAGAAAGTGGAAGGTAGCAGAGAAAGTGGAAGGTAGCAGAGAAAGTGGAAGGTAGCAGAGAAAGTGGCAGGTAGCAAAGAAAGTGGCAGGTAGCAAGGAAAGTGGCAGGTAGCAAGGAAAGTGGCAGGTAGCAAGGCAAGTGGCAGGTAGCAAGGAAAGTGGCAGGTAGCAAGGAAAGTGGCAGGTAGCAAAGAAAGTGGCAGGTAGCAAGGAAAGTGGCAGGTAGCAAGGAAAGTGGCAGGTAGCAAGGAAAGTGGCAGGTAGCAAGGAAAGTGGCAGGTTGCAAGAATTTTAAATGCGAACATTTTTAGGTTAGGCTTTGTAAATAGGCTGTTTAGGTTTTTTTATTGGTAACGCCACCTCTGTATAAAAATCACTGGCTGTGCTGTGTGCAGTCTGTGGCTGCTTTGCATTGTTGTAATACTCGCCATTGTAGTGTTAGGCAGCTGGCTGTGAACAGCGCATAGCGTTGTGCAGTTGGAGGTGAGCCGCCAGCAGTGGTGGATGTGGGGAGAGAGATGGCGGAGTTTTGTAATTTGTCATGAACTGCTATATATATTATGACTATTAAGGTAAATACATTGTTTGTTCTTTATTAATATCTTTCATTTGCTAACTATCCCTATCAGTAGTTAGTGCCTTCAGTACTTTGAATCTTTTATTTAGCTGGCAGTAGTGGCGCTCGCTGTATTGCAGTAGCTTGAGTAGCGAAGATTTTTGTGAGGTAAGTGATTTGTGAAAGGTATAGTTTAATGTTAGTCAGGGCCATTCTTTTGTAGGGATTTCTGAAAGTCAGATTGCGTTGCGCTAAAAATATTGTGTGTCAGGTTAAGGACAGTCGTGTATAATTGTTCTAAAGGGTACGTTTCATATGTCGACCCTTAGCCGAGGATACCTCACTGGAATCTTCTGATTTATTTCTTGTAGTTTGTGTAGTTAGTGTAGCTTTTGTTTATTGCCAGCGCGTAATTATAGAGAGAATTTCCATTGTAGTTGTAGTTTTTCATTGTTGTACAGTAAAACAGTTGTGGCATGCTTGTAGATTTGCACCAAGTATTTCGCAGATGCGATTGCAATTAAGTAGACATTATTTCCATTGCTATGTTATTTTATTTTGCTCTTCAAATTGTGCTTTTCTGTGTTGTCGTGTGAAATATTGTGACAATAATGGCGTGTGAAAAACGTAATACTAGGCTCCAAAGTAAACTGAGAAATGACAATGAAAACGAAAGCAGTGTGGTAGCGCCACCGAGTAATGAATTAACTAATGATCAAAGTAGTAATTTGGTAATTGTGCATAGGGAAATGGAGCGGGCGGCAAACAATGGCGTAGACAGTGAAACAACTAGTGAGCAGGGAAGCATTATCGATCGGTCGGTCGACAACAGCCCGCCTCAGGAATTGGGAATGACAAGACACAATTTTGCAAATATTGTAGACTCAGGTTTTGCGTCCTCACCGTTTTCTCAAATGAGTTAAGACACATTTTCCGCTTGTCAAAATGTGAATGTTGCCGGTGCAAATTCAATGCCGAAAAGCACTGAGGAACATGTTTCAGACATCAGTGCACTGTTATTACAATTAAAGCAACAAATGGGACAAAAGCTTGAAAAATTAGACATAATGGAACAAAATCAGAGACAAACACAGCAAAAGCTTCAAAAATTAGACACAATGGAACAACACCAGAGACAAACACAGCAACAGTTAGACGCAATGGAACAAAATCTTCACACCACGCTTGAACAAACACGTGAAGATTTAACTACTGAGTTACATAACATTGAATCGAAATGTCAAAAAGTCTGTAATGACGTAAAAACTCAAATTTGTGAGCATTTTCAACCTATTTTTTCGCGGCATGAAAATGCATTACAGAATCACGAAGCAGCCATAAAAGTTCTGCAAACTATTGTTCATGAAAATCATGAGACCTTGCAAGCTAAAATTGACTCAGTTGCGTCTACCGATTCGGTTACGCAACTTGCAAAAACTCAGGAAAACCTAAAGGACACAGTAGAAAGACACGTGGAGGAAATTAGTACATTATCAGAGAAAGTAGTTGAACTTTCGGATCAGCTAAATAATTTATCTACGAAGGTAGATGATAATCTGAATGACACAAAACTGGTAGTCTTTAATGACACAGAAGAGTGCGAACAAATTAGGAAATTCAAACAAAATCAGAATCAAATAAATACGCAACACCAAAGAGAAATCCGGGAAGTACAAGATCAGCTGACACAGGTAATACAAGAGTTACGTATTTCAGAGGACACTCGCGCCCCAATACGGGAAGAGGGACATAGAAATACGGAAAAGCCACAAAATAATAACACAGGGCATTTCGGAAACTATGAAAGAAATTGGCAAGGTGCACCGAATTTTGAAATGGAACCGCCGAAACGACGTAACAATGACCGATATGCTATTCGCCGACACGATGATTTTGACTATAAGCTGTTCATTACTACACGTAAATTCAAAACGTTTAAGAATTCTGCCAACGAAATTCATCCACAAGCGTGGCTCCATCAATTCTCTCATTGTTTTCCTCCCAACTGGTCATTGGAGCACAGGTTAGAATTTATGTGTGGCTACTTGGAGAATGAACCAGCTGTAAGAATGCGATCGGTCATTCACGATTGTCACAGTGAAGGAGATTTTTACCATGCCTTCCTCTCAGCATATTGGTCTCAAGCTACACAAGACCGAGTAAAACATAGCATCATAATGATGAAACATTTCGAAGAATCTGAATTCTCCAGTCTTGTGAAATATTTTGAAGACATGTTGCACAAGAATCAATATCTTTCAAATCCATACAGCCCCTCAGAACTCATCCGCATTTGCTTAATGAAATTGCCTCAACATTTAAGAAATATTATTTTAGCAGGACGTTGCAAAGACGACATTGAAGCTTTTCAGGGACTGTTACAAGAACTAGAAATTGACACTGACAATCGCGGAACGCGAAAACAGGAAAACAATCACTACAGGTCACATCCGTCACAATTCCGTGACGACAGAAATAATAACTGGACACGACAAGGCTATTTTCACAACACAAATCGTGACCAAAACAGACGCCACCCATATGACAACCACTGGCAGAGTAATAACAGTTACAGAGAAAGATCGCATTTCCATAGTAATGAATGTGACAGAGATAGCCATAGAAACAGACAATATGGGAACCAGAATAATTATTACCAAGGGAGACAGAATAACTTCAGACGCAACGGTCCACCACGCAGTTACGATTACAGGAGAAATTCTCCACCACATGACAGAGAGAAAAGAAACTATGTCAACTACCGACATAACGACAGACCTGAATTTCATCAGAACTGGCGGGATTCTAACAGAGCTGGGCCCTCTCGGCAAGGCGCATTTGTAGAAGTTAGGTCTCCTAATCCCAATAACGACGCACGCCAACAAAGAGACAGACAATGACTCACACAGCAGGCAGCCGCGTGCGCCCGCTGGCTCCGAGAAAAATAACGTAAGACGCTAGCCTTGAGAAAAATTTTAGCATTCTTTACCAATGTATAAAACATGACAATTGCTTTTCAGTTGAAAGTCTGAGTACTATGAAGAGTAAAGGTTTACACCACATTTCACATGTAAAACCGTTTATTGAAAGATAATCTGCTTTTTAAATTTGTCTTTGCCATATAACTTCTCACTTTACATTACTAGTATGCTTTGTAAGACTTGAGAAACTGTTAACATGCAACAATGTTTGAAGTTAAATATCCAGTCAAGAACCAAGAGAACTTATTTAAACAGAAATTACGAATGCGTTGTTATAGTGAACAGACGACACAGTGTTGTTATTTGTACATTCTTGCTTGTTAGTTGCACGATCACGTAACGACTATAAGGCTCACATACTTAGAACATTTACCAGTACTGCTAATGAGATTTTAATGCAACATTTTTATTTACTTGAAATTTGGTGTATCATGAGGTAAATACATTGGCTTCTGCAGAACTTAGCTTTCGGATGATGATAACTACGAGACTTCCACAGAGATTATCTTACAGCATGACGCACAGTTTAGCGCTACAGTACACGTATTTGAGTGATTGATTTCGCACTTAAAACATTTGTTTTTTTTAAGATATTTGAAGTGCAATGATACAAGGGTTTTCCGTGATGCATTTCATACCATTGCTGTAGTCTGTAACACCTGAGGTTATAATTGCATTGATCCTCAGGGGGGTACACGCTTACTTTGTGTACCATTGGCAAGCACAAGGAGCCCTAGCTAATATGGTATTTGCTTATACAACTTTACACATCGGTACCATATTTCTCTAACACAGAATTACACAGCTATATGATCATTTAACTGAGAGAGACAAAAATTTTTTTTCTACATCAGTGACAGATGTTTACGCAATTACACAGCTGGATAACTTCACACTTACGAAATTGTATGTTGTTTGTACTTTGTGAACTGTTCATATTTTTTTTGGAACCATTGTGATACTATGAGAGCTTTGAATGATATATTTGGTATGGGATCACGATTTTTAAAGTACGTTTGAGGCAGATGACACTTTTGACATGAGCAGAGAATTTTTTTTAGGTTTTGAAATTATTGGAGGAAGTTACGACGATTTTGAGAGTTGACTAAGGTGTTATGATATTATTACGATGACTATGTGTATTATGCTGTTGCGGTATGTTTATGATCAATAAGCTGATGCTATACGAGTTATTTGAGTATGCTACGTATCTGTTATCATAAAATATTGAAGAAGTGTCGACGAATAAGGTAAGGAATAATGAGTAGTGGTTAGGGACTCACTCTGGTTTGTGAAACAGCTTGTTGGAAACCAAGAATCGTACTTTAAGAGTTATGAAATGTATGTAAATGCGTGAATGTATTACAATGCCGACGAAAACTTTTTGGACACTGTTATATCAATAGGATTTTGTTTCTACAGATTTGTAACGCAAATTCTTGACCTGTGAAATATTTTTATACGAGACTGCCACTGTAGCGGAAACTGTTGTCGTAAATATTTCGGTAAGAAAGTTAAGTGACCACCTGCATGTAATGCGTCGTGGGCACCCAGCTGGGCGACAGTCAGCTGAAAAAAAGCCATTAGTGTGTGCCAGAGGCGCAGGTGGAGAAGAAAAAAAAGGGGGAGGCCATTAACCTCGTTTCAGACATTCCTTTGTAGAAAGCATCGCAAATACGACACTTTCATTACTTGGAAACATATCATACTTTCTGATATTTACTGAAATGCCTAATGAAATTACAAGAAATAGTTTGTCTACACACCTGATTATGACTACTGTCTTTCTAGATGAGAGATTTTTTTACTACTTATGAAATGCCACATGGCTATTGAACGATGTTCTTATGCTTTGCTTTGTACATAGTTGCTTATTTCATTTGATATCTAGTTTCTAGCTGCACTGCAGCATTGGTAAAAATAAAATTTTATAGATGTATTAATATAAATATTTTCTGTCTACAGATCGAGTAAATAATAATTTTTTTCAAAAAAATGAGGGAGCACAAAAAGACATTTACCTTCACAGGAACTGCATTCATAATTTTCTTTTCAAGTACTTGGTAATTTCTTTTCTAGAATAAATTGTGATGCATCACTCTAGTGTTAAGATGTGACATAGGTATTAGACACGGCCATTTTTAGTGTAATATTTTTTCTGCTTGAGCTATGTCATGTTTAGATATAAGTTTTTTTTTTATTTGCTGCTGCTGTTTGCCAGGCATAGTGCTACTGAATTTTAATTTGTGTTACTCTGTTAAGCCAGTTTTACTACTGATTTATTTTTCTTGTTTGTTGCTCATTGCCTTATATTAGTTGTAATTTATGCTGCTTGCTTTGCCTTTTGTATTTTTTTTGTCATTGCTGTTTGTGTTAATTGTTTTGTGCTGCTGCATTGCCTCATCCCTTAGTTTAGCATCTGAGCTCAGTAGATTTAAGTTAGCTTAAGAGGGGGTAGACTATATAAGAAACTAACTATGATGAATTGGAAGAAATGCATTGAGAAGATATAAGAAAATGTTTTGGCCAAAAAAAAAAGGTAGTGTACAGTGGAGAAAAACTGTTTTGAAAGAGGATGTGAACAGAATACAGAAAGCCGGCTTAGATAGTACTTTTGGGAATAATGATGAACATAGGGAGATCTCCATGCAAAATACTGCAGTAAAAGAAACCCTGTCCTTTCCTTGTGTTATCCCACTATGTGTTTGTGTTCCCTTGTGTATTTGTGTTTTTCCTGTCTTTATGTGTTTAGCTGATGAGAGCTATGTTGTAGAATTTTTCTAATACTATGTTATTTACTTTGTAAAGATGTTGAGACATTATTTATTCTGTTTTGTTGCTCATATGTGAAGGTGATGTTTCAAAAGTTATTCTGATCTTTATGTATGTACTTATGTCATTATTTTTGTAACACTGATGTATATGTTTATTTCTATTCTTTTGTAAAGCCTGTGTTACTACAAATGTTATCTGTATTGTTATGTTCTTTAATGATGTATTTTGTACCTATGTAATTGTATTCTTATGTTATAAAATTATAATTGACACCATGAGAGGTGGCATGAGCCCCCTCTCATATTTCTATCTTACGATTCTCCTCTCTAGTTGCATGCGGTGGAGGGTTGCTTTTCCTTAACACGCGTACTTCCCACGCAGCGTCTCTCGTCACCCGGGTGGGCCGGTGACAGGCGGGCTCTGTGGAACAGGAGAGAGTTAAGCCGACGTGTGTGAGGCAGTCGAGTGAATGCTTTTCAGACGCCGACATTGTCAAGAGACACGCCCGCTGGGGTGTGAAGTAGCGGCTGGGCTAGAGGTTCCGTTACTTCAGAGAAACCTTGCGAAAACACTTTCTGGCGGGCTACCAGCGAGGCGTGGGAATGACTTGTGTACCCACGCAGTTGTGGCGGGAAAATTCCCGCACTTTCTGCAAAATCAGCACAGAAATTGGCGCCAAGAATCTCCATTGGTGGAATGGTAGTGCTCCGGCAATGGAGTGGAATTTCCGCCGGTTTTCGAGTTGCTGATTGGAACGTAACCACGGCCACTGTCGTGGGGGCGGGAATGTTCGGTGTTCGGCCTGTGCGGGTGCTCTGGGTAGTCGGCAGTCGCCTTTCGGTCGAGGACGTCTGAGCAACCAGCCCTCGCCTGCGGTACGCCAGATCGTGTTCTGGGAGATAAGAAGACTGTTGGTAATGTACGTCCGCAGCACCGGCAGATAGGGATTTTCCTAGGTGATAATCAGAGCTCAGCAGAGCGCGCCTGTTCATCCTTTTCTAACTTTGTTCAGTTTCGAGTAGCAGCAATTACTATTGGGTTAGCTGTGTGTCCCTCTTGAGATTTGAGTGGAAAGGAATTGGCTCCACATACCACTTCGTCTTAAACCTCACGATCTAAGTTAGGGACAACTTCACCTTTACTGTGTTTGTATGAATCTCCAATTTTAGCCGATTTGATGTTTTATATTTCCTGTGTCTCTTTTACTATTCTGCGTTTAATCTTAATAAATCATATTGTTATTTTGGACAGAACTTTCTTTCTGTTAATCAATAGAGCAACCCTATCATTCCTCACTATGCTAATGAAACCTTTGTTTATTTAACTTATTTATCAAATTAAATTATTGCAGGTGCCAAACTCTCTTCTACTCCACTAGCAGGGTTGATTAGAGTCAGTTCGCGTATTTGTTTTATCCTTGTGCAACAGCAAAAGTCGGAGTTAGAATAGGGGGGGCTTAGAGCATGATTTACACATGTGGATTCTAGTAGAATTTAGTGATAAATACACTACTAGCCCCGGCACCTCGCATAATATGGCGACCCTTGGCCTCGGATCTTTCCTGTGAATCTCTGATAAACAAACAGGATTCTTAGTAGGAACATTCAATTTTTTTTCTCTCTATTTTTTTTAATGATTAATACCCAAGTTTTTTTTTTGTTTTGGTAGTTCCGCGTTTAGTTTTAAGTAGCGGCGCATGACTACAGTTTTTGTTTTCAGTATATATATTTTTTGTTCATTGTTTTTTTTGTGTTTCGCTGATGTGGTGTCTGTACCGCATCGCACTTTGTCGGATTTGTGTGTGGTTTCTGTACCACATCATATTGTGTTTGTGATTACAGCGTTGGAACAGCGTTGTTGAAATTTTATGTTTATGTGTAAAAAATATATGGGGTAGATTAATTTTATTGTGCATTTTAGATGAATTTGTTTTTATGAATGATAACGAGAAGTAAGGCACGACTATTATCGGGCGAAGCTAAAACAAAAGAGGATAGCATAATGGATAAGGGGCAGTTTACTGACGGGAATAGGTTCGGAGATGAGATGGGCACATTTTTAGCAGGACAGGACGCCAGGGGCATTGATGAGGAAGGTGATTTGGACGCGATCTCAGAGCAGCGTTGCGGCCGTGATTATGATAGTGAAGTAGAGGATGAAACAGAGACAGGCACACAGGTCGAGACGGTAGCAGAAGTTTATAGTCAAACGAACGAGTGCAGACAGAGGCCAGCTCGGTCACGTCAGAGCTCTAGCGCCCAGGTGTCCAGAGTTACATCGCCCATGTTTGAAGAGGATCAAGAAGATGACGTAAACCCAATACTGAGCTTCCTACGATCAATGAAAGAAGAAGCTGACGAACAGCGTAAGAGGGAGAAGGAAGAAGAGGAGAAACAACGTAAGAAGGAGAAGGAAGAAGCTGACGAACAGCGTAAGAGGGAGAAGGAAGAAGAGGAGAAACAACGTAAGAAGGAGAAGGAAGAAGCTGACGAACAGCGTAAGAAGGAGAAGGAAGAAGAGGAGAAACAACGTAAGAAGGAGAAGGAAGAAGAGGAGAAACAACGTAAGAAGGAGAAGGAAGAAGCTGACGAACAGCGTAAGAAGGACACGGAGGCAATAATTTCGCATATAGGGGAAATTCGTGGGGAATTATTAACAATAAAGAAAGAATGTGGAGAAGCAAAACAAATGTCAACGGTAGCACAAAAAGTAGCAGGCCTTGCCAAAACTGCAGCAACAGGGGCAATGAAAGTCGCAAGAGTAACTCTTAAACTCGCAGGGCGCTTGCGACGTGCGACACAAGTCCACTCGAAATCCCTAGCGGCCTTAAAGACTCAAGGTAATATTGCGGTTACGAACATCACGAAACGAATGAAAGAAGTAGAGAGTCGGATAGCAAAACTAGAGCGAAATGGGCACACGAGCACTGCGCGTTCGGATACCAATGATGGAGCACACAGGATTGTGTCTCCGAGGAAAAGCCCGCCGTGCTCTAGCCCAGTGACAGCGTGCGGAACAAACAATGCACACGCAGAAACAGCGAGTAATAGCCCCAATAATTGCAGCCCACTTAGAAGAGTGAATGCTGAATGCCACTTCCACTGTGATACAGACGTAGCACATCACAGTTATCAGCAAGATAGATCAGGACACTCCGCAGACGTGCAAGTATCGGAAACGTCTGACAACACCAGTGCGAGGATCGGACAGAATTTTGATCACAATCACTTCCTGTCGATACTCAAATTCCAGAAGTTCAAAGATAATGGAGGGTCGATGCATCCGAAGAGCT
Organism: Schistocerca nitens; assembly: GCF_023898315.1. Taxonomy (NCBI): domain Eukaryota; kingdom Metazoa; phylum Arthropoda; class Insecta; order Orthoptera; family Acrididae; genus Schistocerca; species Schistocerca nitens. The sequence goes on from NC_064622.1 coordinate 41,347,042, forward strand.
GGGTGATGCAATTTACTAATTCATTACCGTCGTCATGGCCAACCCAGGCCAAATTAGAATTCATGTGTGGACACATCGAAGGCCAAGCCGCGGAAAAGATGCGGGGCGTGGCAGCGACGTGTCGGACTTATCAGGAATTTGTTGGTGCATTCCTGCGGACCTACTGGTCAAAGGAAACGCAAGACAGGATTAAAGAGGAAATAATATTTTGTCCTGAACTGGAAGTGTCCGGGCATAAGAGCGCAACCAAATTTTTTGATGACTTACTCAAGAAGAATCAGTTTTTAGATAGTCCATACAGCAACGGAGAAATTATTAAATTTTGCTTTTCGAAATTGCCAGTTAGGTATCAACAGACACTTGTCGGGAAGTGTGGATCTGACATAGATGCATTCAAGAGTCTACTGCGTGAACTCGAAGTAGTCTTCGATAAACAAGACGCAAAGGACAGGAAGAAGGCGCAAAATAACAAATACCACGGGCCAGCAAGGGAAGACGACAACAGATCGCATAATCGCACTGGTCAGTTAGGAAACCAGGGTTACCGAGATCAAGGTTACGCTATTCAAGGTTATGGAAACCAGAGACACGGAAACCAGAACGTCAGGGAACAGGGTCAATCCAGACAAGCAATCTGGGACAGGAGGAATGACGAACGGCAAAGCGACCGTAATTGGAGGGAGCGAAATCAAGGACAACAGGAGAACCAGGAGATTGAAATTAGACCTCCAAATCCTAATGCACGTCAGAGGAGGGGGAGTCTGAGAAGGGATTGACGCTAGTCCATAGGACTCCACCACTTCTCTCACATAAAGGAGTTCGTAGAATAGTAGTAGTGTAAGAAATGTACATAGTAGAATAGGCAAAGATATGAACCTTTGTTCGGGGAACAATAATCGTTACATTAATAGATTAAGATTGCTAAAGTATTAACACGCTGCGTTGTCTTGCATAAGAATTTACTGCTGCTATCCTCTTTTTGTTTATGTTTGCGATCTCCAATGTCGATGGAGTAGGAGACACCACCTTTTCATGAGCAATGTTTTTGTCCTTTCCTATCTGGTGTCCATGTTAAGGGATAAGGATGAGTGACGAGACGTCGCACAAACGGGTGCATACAAGAACGTGCTCTTAGAAGCGTTCTGAGAGGTCGTGATACGCTCCATAGCGGCCACAACCAGTTCGTGAGACGTTCATACCAATGCTTGCAGGCACGCGTCAGTGCACTGCACGATTGTGGTATATTGCGCGATTTCGAGGGTGAATATGGGCAGTATAGTTTTTGCAGAGCTGCGCCGGTATCGTTGTCTTGCAAGTCGGGGTGAACCTGTGAGCATTTGACTCTAATGGTGCCCTAGACGAGAGAAATGAGGGCATAAAAGCCTACCATGCTAATGTGCTGGTTGGGGATTTAGCGTGCTGCTCGTTTTTGTCACAGATGAATCACCAAGGAATTGTACTTGGATATTCGTGACATACTGTGTAGCTGGCGTGTGTTGGGTGTCTGAATCCTCAACAGGAACCAGTCCTGGCTTGGTCATATTACATTGCTTCTGGAAAGGTGTACTTCGATCGCGAAAACCGCTTCACATAGAGAAGGAAGTTGCAACTATAAATTTATTGTCGTGTATAGCCATGGCTAACCCAGTCTCTGGAGTTTCAGTGAGGCGTAATGAAAACTCGGAGGTCATGTCGTACGGCGCGCACATCACTGTCGTCAATAGCGGCGAGCAGCAAGACATCTCAGCGTAACAGGAACTATGTAAGGGTATTGTATAAGGTAAATTAAAAAAATAAATAAATAAATAAATAAATAAATAAATAAAATAAAATAAATAAATAAATAAATAAAAGGGAAAGTACGATACTAGGATAAGTTAAACTGTAGGATTTAACAATAACTAGATTAATATTGTGGGGGTTTTCTACCACAAGTGTGGCGCGCGCCTGTTGAGTTGCTATTTTTCAGGTCACCAATCCACAGACCCGAGATGGAGGGACGACGGGCGAGCGAAAGTAGCGTAGTTGCATGTTCTTTATAGCACAGTAAAACTTAGACCTGCATAACAACATAATTTAATTAAAAGACGTAGAATGTAGATCGTTGGGATATGGTAGTTAATTCTTGAAGCATGTCTACTGTCGATCTATATAATTAATAGTAATATTAGTGCGGGCCCGCACATTTAGTTGTTCATTCATTACAAAGCATCAGTTATCACACACCATGTACTTACTGAGATCGGTCTCTACACGTATAGCAAAATAAATTATTTCCATGTCTAGATTAGATGTTATAATGATTGCCATAGATTAATAACTATAAAAGTAAAATAAGAGTGTCTGAAATGACAGACCATCAATGTTTCATTAGGTAAATTTATTATAACATAGAAGGTCATGGGAAAAAGTTAGGCATAAGACTTTTGTAAGAATTGTACAGATGACGAGGAACGTGGCAATGCAGAGGCCAGCCAGCGCAAAAACAAGAGGTCTTCGGCTACCTGATAGAGGGCGAGCGTCCCGTCCTACACGCTGACAGTCACCCGGCTGCCTACCTGAGGGATTACACGGGACCCTTGCCCCGCCACAAGCGAAAGTGGGGCTGGCCGTTGACCCTGACACGCGACAGCCTGCTAGCTCTCCGGACGCGGCAGCCGCTTGGAGGGATTCCCTGCGGCAGACCACGTTGTCGTGAGTACACGAAGAAGATCACATATCGTGTCAGAACCTGCGCCTCATGTGCCTCAGGACAGAAAGGGACGCTCTATACTCACCTGTTTGGGTTTTTACAACTCACTAGCATTGGCCGATCTGCATACACAAAGCAGTATCGTGCCACACCAACAAATGTATGGTCTCATGTCTTACTTCTCCTCTCTATTAGAGAGCAGTTTTTAACAATAGTCGCTCCTAGTTCGATCCTGTATGGATGACCTCACACACTTGTGGAGTCAATCCACGTGCCATCATCCCTCGTCGAACTGCAATATTGGGAAACGTAAAGTTCTGTCCAGCGAGAGAAGAGACCTAGACTAGTGATGTATCCCAACAAGGAGATCTCAGAGACAATTAATCGACGTGAGGAGAACCTATCACTGTGTCTTCCTACCGTACTGCCGTGATCATATGCGTGGGTCTGACTACAATCTCAACAGCGTACTGCAGACACTCCAGAACTCCCTATTGCTGTTGCCACAACGTAGCAACTACAACCGACGTTTAGCCTTATGTGATGTCAGTACAGTGGAATCAGTGAAGTGCCACGGATATTTCTAACAATGTGATTTAGTGCCTCATTCTCAGCACAGTCGTGAACTTTGTGCAATGTGCACGCACAATTTGATGCCCCATGAACCTTGTTTTTTTTGTTTTTCTTAAATTTCTTTCTCTTATGTTGTTTCTGTAATGTATGTTATACCTTGTATGCGTTTGTGTTTTACACTGTAATTCTTATTACAGATTACTGTATTGTTCTCCACATCATGTTTTTTTTGTATTTTGTGTTTATTGTTGGGTGTATGCTAACAGTGTGCCTGAAGTCCCCATAAACTGAAGCAGATACCACCACTGTCATTGTGAATGGACCATCAGTTCAGGGAACATTTTGTAAAGGTTATTCTTGCTGCAGGGAGACAGAATGAATCGGAGGTTGTAACTAGATTCTGAAAACTCACAAAGAGATTGTTAACTTAAATATTATCATGTGTGAGTGAGGTCAGGTTAGTTTAATGATTAAAATTGTTGTAACATCTTGGGCATTTAATTGCGGAGCACTCCAACTCTGATTGTAAAGAATAAACTGCTCCATATTTGGCTCAGATGCCCGGGCCATGTTTAGAGCGTGAATGTCTGCGTGAATCGGTGTTTGGAAGGGGCTCCCTGGGTATGGATGTGTGATGTGAGTGTTAGTGTTCCATAATAAGAAGGTGAAGTTGGCTACATCATAAATAATCCTCCCTCTATGAGTTGCATTTTTCAGTTGCAATGATCTTTTTTATAGAGTGCGGTATGTGGAGTCACTTTGTAAGATTGTTCTTGGGCGATTGACTCACTACCTTGCTCCTAAGTGAGCCAACCGCTCACCAATTACAATCTAAAATGGCGTAGGGGCAATGAGAGGTGGCATGAGCCCCCTCTCATATTTCTATCTTACGATTCTCCTCTCTAGTTGCATGCGGTGGAGGGTTGCTTTTCCTTAACACGCGTACTTCCCACGCAGCGTCTCTCGTCACCCGGGTGGGCCGGTGACAGGCGGGCTCTGTGGAACAGGAGAGAGTTAAGCCGACGTGTGTGAGGCAGTCGAGTGAATGCTTTTCAGACGCCGACATTGTCAAGAGACACGCCCGCTGGGGTGTGAAGTAGCGGCTGGGCTAGAGGTTCCGTTACTTCAGAGAAACCTTGCGAAAACACTTTCTGGCGGGCTACCAGCGAGGCGTGGGAATGACTTGTGTACCCACGCAGTTGTGGCGGGAAAATTCCCGCACTTTCTGCAAAATCAGCACAGAAATTGGCGCCAAGAATCTCCATTGGTGGAATGGTAGTGCTCCGGCAATGGAGTGGAATTTCCGCCGGTTTTCGAGTTGCTGATTGGAACGTAACCACGGCCACTGTCGTGGGGGCGGGAATGTTCGGTGTTCGGCCTGTGCGGGTGCTCTGGGTAGTCGGCAGTCGCCTTTCGGTCGAGGACGTCTGAGCAACCAGCCCTCGCCTGCGGTACGCCAGATCGTGTTCTGGGAGATAAGAAGACTGTTGGTAATGTACGTCCGCAGCACCGGCAGATAGGGATTTTCCTAGGTGATAATCAGAGCTCAGCAGAGCGCGCCTGTTCATCCTTTTCTAACTTTGTTCAGTTTCGAGTAGCAGCAATTACTATTGGGTTAGCTGTGTGTCCCTCTTGAGATTTGAGTGGAAAGGAATTGGCTCCACATACCACTTCGTCTTAAACCTCACGATCTAAGTTAGGGACAACTTCACCTTTACTGTGTTTGTATGAATCTCCAATTTTAGCCGATTTGATGTTTTATATTTCCTGTGTCTCTTTTACTATTCTGCGTTTAATCTTAATAAATCATATTGTTATTTTGGACAGAACTTTCTTTCTGTTAATCAATAGAGCAACCCTATCATTCCTCACTATGCTAATGAAACCTTTGTTTATTTAACTTATTTATCAAATTAAATTATTGCAGGTGCCAAACTCTCTTCTACTCCACTAGCAGGGTTGATTAGAGTCAGTTCGCGTATTTGTTTTATCCTTGTGCAACAGCAAAAGTCGGAGTTAGAATAGGGGGGGCTTAGAGCATGATTTACACATGTGGATTCTAGTAGAATTTAGTGATAAATACACTACTAGCCCCGGCACCTCGCAACCAGTTCGTCATATTATTAACTTGTAAGTTCCATTTCACTGCACACATTTCTGTTGGTCATAGTATATGGACAATATGTGACAAGTAGGGACTGTTAGTGTTTTCACGTGTGTTAATAATTCAGCAAGGGACTGGATAACAGCATTGCTGGTTCTAAGGACAATCAACAAACTTTGTGAGTGCACAAGTGGTGGTTATGCACTTGCTATATTATCCGCAAGACTCTTCAATGGTGATTGTGCACCTGCACAGTCACAACAGATGGCTGCTGGCCATTTCTACAAGGACTGCAGTGGGTCTGCACCTCTGGTGGCCCAGCAGTACCATTATCTCTACAAGGACTACAGTGGGTCTGCATCTTTGATGACCCACCAGTACCATCATTTCTACAAGGACTACAGTGGGTCTACACCTTTGCTGACTCACCAGTACCATTATTTCTACAAGGACTGCAGTGGGTCTGCACCTCTGGTGGCCCACCAGTACCGTAATCTCTACCAGGACTACAGTGGGTCTGCTCTGTGATGACTTACCCACCAATACTCTTCAAAACTTCGACTGACTCAGCTGTGGGTTTGCTCTGTTGTGGCCCATGACCTGTCTGCATGTCAAGAGTCAGCACTGTCTTTCCGTTGGAAGACAACACTACTTCTTCAAGACTGCATGGAAATCCACTACTTCTGTGTGCAATTTCTTTTACTAATGAGACTTTGTGAAAAAAAACTGTAATTACTATTATGATGAATGATCAGAACTATCTTTATGGATTGTGAGAAAATTTTAGCTTTTGACCAACATTGTATCAATAAGTGTGTGCATTTGATTTCTTTGTTATTGTAATTACGATTATGAAAAATTTTAACAAATATGTATTGCCCAGTGCCCAAAACAATTTGTAAAATTTTTTGTGGGGAGCGTGGGGCTATGTAAGTAGGCTGTTTAGGTTTTTTTATTGGTAACGCCACCTCTGTATAAAAATCACTGGCTGTGCTGTGTGCAGTCTGTGGCTGCTTTGCATTGTTGTAATACTCGCCATTGTAGTGTTAGGCAGCTGGCTGTGAACAACGCGTAGCGTTGCGCAGTTGGAGGTGAGCCGCCAGCAGTGGTGGATGTGGGGAGAGAGATGGCGGAGTTTTGTAATTTGTCATGAACTGCTATATATATTATGACTATTAAGGTAAATACATTGTTTGTTCTTTATTAATATCTTTCATTTGCTAACTATCCCTATCAGTAGTTAGTGCCTTCAGTACTTTGAATCTTTTATTTAGCTGGCAGTAGTGGCGCTCGCTGTATTGCAGTAGCTTGAGTAGCGAAGATTTTTGTGAGGTAAGTGATTTGTGAAAGGTATAGTTTAATGTTAGTCAGGGCCATTCTTTTGTAGGGATTTCTGAAAGTCAGATTGCGTTGCGCTAAAAATATTGTGTGTCAGGTTAAGCACAGTCATGTACAATTTATCAAAGGGGACGTTTCAGCTTTACTGTGACATTAAATGAAACAACAAGTTTACTGTAACCAGTCATCGTAAATCCACCCGATGATGGAGGTTTAAACCTTTGAAACGCGTCGTGGAAATAAATAAAACGGTGACTGGTAACAGTAAACTTGTTGTTTCATTTAAGGTAGCAAGAAGTTAAGATGCTGGAGCAATAGTCGAAAGCGAACTCCAGGAGGTAACACAGAAGAGGGACGCGCCCCATACTGGCGATCAAGGGAGTCATCAAAGAAGAAGGCATAGGATGGGTGGCCAAGCATAGGAAGGGTGGCCAAGCATGACAGACAAACGGCATACATATCTGCTGAGGAGAACGTCACGTCAGTATGACAGCAGTAGTTTGGCAGCTTTTACAAACAGACTCTCAACTGGGCTAGTGTAAAAGTGGCCAAATGGATGCTGCGATGGTGGATTGTATTTAGACGCTGTAAGATGGACGGACGTGCAGATGCATAAACGAATCACTCATAGGATAGTTTAGAATGGACTATGGATCGGTACAAACGAACGAGGGGGGTCCGATCCCCTCCCCAGGAAGTACCACTGAGGACATGTAAGACAATGAAGTACTGGGTACAGCGGCCAGCCAGGTAAGACACATGGGAGGACCAAGAAAGTTTCCTATCGAACATGAGCCCCAGGAATTGCGTAGTTTCAGCGAACAGAAGAACAACAGGCCCAAGATGTAAAGACAGTGGAAGAAACCAATTGCGACACCAGAAATTTATACAAACGATTTTGTCAGTGGAAAACAAAAGCCATTGTCGATGCTCCAAGAGCAAAGACGATCGAGACATCGCTGAAGACGCCACTCAAGAAGACAAGTTCGTGGAGAACTGCAATAGACCACATAATCGTCTCGAAAAGGGAGTAGGAGATGCTCAGTGGGAGACAGGCCGTAATACGATTGATGGCGATTGCAGAGAAGTCGACGTTCAGGATGGAACCCTGTGGCACACTGTTTTCCTAGGTAGAGGTGTCCGGCGGAACCCACATGTACCTGGAAAACTTAATTGTAATTGAGCAACTATATTGTTCAGCACTTTCCTATTGTGTAAATTTAACATGGCAAATTAACAAGGAATTTTTCTACCTGTTTTATTAAAGGGGATCTGATGTTACTTTGAAAAATAAATGTTGTTGTCAAATGATTAATGACATTAGTTGAAGGGGCCTAGTCCTTCAATCTCATTTCCCTGATCCTGTTAATTCCCGAGCTCAGTGTAAGCTATAGAGCGGGGTTGCATTCCTGTTGGCTATTTGGGGAAGGGGGGGGGATGGGGAGGGGAAGCGTGGAGTAGAATTGTGTACCCCTGTTAACATGATTTGTCCTAACAAAGTGTAATATTTGTAACGTATTTCGCTTTGTTTCAGAGAACCATGGTCAGTGTTGAGTCAAGGAGTTCTGCAGGCATAGCTATCTCAAGCGCGAACATCTTCAGTATGAACTGGCATTTGTCCCACACTTATCGAGGGTGGTTTTTCAGAGCTGGCAGCAGGGTTGCGTGTGGCGTTGGACGAGCCTCTTCAAATTTAATCAGAAACGGTAGGCTAGGTGGGTGCCGCTATTTCTGTTGTCTAGGAATCCTGCCTATTCGCTTCGCTAGAAAAACAATCAAACAATTCGTATTAATGAGTTTTATTACAATTAATCAAATAAAACACTTAACTTTGGCGACTACACAGATGTGTCGCAAGCAAAGGGCGACGTTCGAAATAATCAATCTTTGCAGTGACTACTGATCCCTAACTGACAAAAGTCTGTCCTGAACTGCAATCGAAGTTCCTAATGTTGACGCTGCTATCCAAGTGGGCCGCCACCAGGTGGGCGTGGTGCTTACGTCATCTTCATACAGGGGCAGCTGCTATCTCATTGTCGTTCTGGAATGGAGGTCGGTCAGCGTGTAATTGTCTGATTTCTCACAGCCTCCTCTTCTCTTTCGTTCCTGACTGGTGTGCTGGCACTTTACGCCGTAACATTCCTCCTACCCAAAGCGATGGACTATCCTCATATATGGGGCACAACAACAGAAGGGGAGGTACGAGTGTAGACACTCTGATGGCCTGGAAGCTGTGGCTGCAGGAGACGTCAGACTTCCGGTCGTACCCCGTCATCCAGCCTATACTCTGGTGGAAACATCCCATGGAAAACATCCAGAAGGGTACACGTCCACCTCCTGAGGATCATACTGTGATGTAGAAGGCGTGGGCGGGTCCAGCTCCAGTTCCATCGGTAAGACGAGAGGAGGTGGAGGAGGTGAAGGTTCCATGGGGTTGTCCTATGGAGGCTGCTATAGCCATGCTCTCCTTGGAATCTGTGAATCTGGGGGAAGAAATACAGAAGGATCACTGTGGACATGACAGTGGCGAATTTGATTGTGATGCCAGCACTGCAATCCGTTTGGGCCTGAAACGAGATATATGCATGCGCCAATTCGACGAAAGATCTCGCCTCATGCCCACCTTCTGCTGCTAAAAACCCTGCAAAACACAATATCATGCGGCGCAAAGCGATACTTGCGGCCTTCCATCGGCGCTGTATGCTGAGCAGGATGGGGCAGGTGGAGCAGTGTCTGATGGCGGCGGCTGTGTAGCTGTTCCACTGGCGATGGTCCAACTCGTGGATGGGAACTATAGTAGGCGAGAAACAATTGCAATGCTTGATCCCTGGTGTGTGCGGTGTGAAGTTTGGCCATCTGCTGTGTGAGGGCTCTGAAAAAACGTTCTGCTTCACCGTTTGACTGTGGATGGAATGGTGCACTAGTTAAATGCTGTATGCCAGGGAGTTCACAGAATCTTTCAGATTGATTTGATGTGAACTGAGGGCCGTCGTCCGACATTATGACTTCAGGCAAACCTACGAGGCAAAAAATAGCGAACAGCACCTGAACTTGTAACGTCTTCGCTCGGGCGTACGTTAACTCTTTAAAGCCTGTACTATGGTAAGTTGACGGGCTTCGCCTTATAATAAAGGATTTTAGTAAATATGTTGACCGCCTGTACCTGAATGGAGACACAATCAGACTTACACCCACTCGGTAACAACAATGATACGTCAAGCAAGTATAAAGTGCAACTACACGTTAGAATGGGCAAGAAACATACACAGCAGATGCTACCAATGGTTAATAATACGGTCGCCAGCCTAATTAGGCATTAAGTGAGTTTTTTCCTTGTACAAGTGGATGTACGTACAAGCATAACTACTCGTAGTAATACTGCATTATATGGTAAATTTTAGAACCAGAAAAATCTACTGAACTAATATTTTCCCTTTCCGTACTAATTTGGACAAGCTATAAATACACAACACTACACTATAATGATTAACACCAACTGCGTTTTGTCTATTGATCCGACTGAATTCGGGCATAGGTTACCCTAGAAATAGCACTTTTGAAACACACATACAATGTCAATTTTAATAAGGGTAAAACACTGATAAATTTAGGTTTTATATTGACTTTAACTTTGCTGGTCGAATCAGTTCAGTACACTTCAGAATTTAAATGAATAGAAAAGAAAAGAGTGGAGGGGGGACCCTGAAACTGTTATGATCACTGGGTTGAAACTATTAACTATTGGAAGCATTAAGCACTCAAGATTTACAATATATGAGTTACTACTCTTTTTGTCTTATTACTTCCTCATTTAACTACCATTATTTTTGTCTCAAATTAATTAAGCTTCATTAATAAACCAATTCCAAAATTATCTTCCAACTTTGTCAGACCTTTGTTCTTTTCTTATATTTTCATTAACAATAAAGCTCCTTAAACATCTTTCTAGCATAGATAGGTCTGCAGGTAATTCTTATTAACATAAACTTTAAATCTTCATTTCGGGACACTCGGATTGCACAACATGTGGAAAGGACCCTGTCTAGGTTAGTGATGAGGAAAATTAATTGATAGGACAAATATGGTAAAAGTTAAGTTATTATTGAACAGTCAGGAACAAAATTAACACTGGTCCACACGAATACAATTCTAAAGATTCAACCTGTTCGTGTCGATGCGGCAGTTGGCGGGCGGCGAGATGGCGAGGCGCACAGCACACATACACTCCTGGAAATGGAAAAAAGAACACATTGACACCGGTGTGTCATACCCACCATACTTGCTCCGGACACTGCGAGAGGGCTGTACAAGCAATGATCACACGCACGGCACAGCGGACACACCAGGAGCCACGGTGTTGGCCGTCGAATGGCGCTAGCTGCGCAGCATTTGTGCACCGCCGCCGTCAGTGTCAGCCAGTTTGCCGTGGCATACGGAGCTCCATCGCAGTCTTTAACACTGGTAGCATGCCGCGACAGCGTGGACGTGAACCGTATGTGCAGTTGACGGACTTTGAGTGAGGGCGTATAGTGGGCATGCGGGAGGCCGGGTGGACGTACCGCCGAATTGCTCAACACGTGGGGCGTGAGGTCTCCACAGTACATCGATGTTGTCGCCAGTGGTCGGCGGAAGGTGCACGTGCCCGTCGACCTGGGACCGGACCGCAGCGACGCACGGATGCACGCCAAGACCGTAGGATCCTACGCAGTGCCGTAGGGGACCGCACCGCCACTTCCCAGCAAATTAGGGACACTGTTGCTCCTGGGGTATCGGCGAGGACCATTCGCAACCGTCTCCATGAAGCTGGGCTACGGTCCCGCACACCGTTAGGCCGTCTTCCGCTCACGCCCCAACATCGTGCAGCCCGCCTCCAGTGGTATCGCGACAGGCGTGAATGGAGGGACGAATGGAGACGTGTCGTCTTCAGCGATGAGAGTCGCTTCTGCCTTGGTGCCAATGATGGTCGTATGCGTGTTTGGCGCCGTGCAGGTGAGCGCCACAATCAGGACTGCATACGACCGAGGCACACAGGGCCAACACCCGGCATCAAGGTGTGGGGAGCGATCTCCTACACTGGCCGTACACCACTGGTGATCGTCGAGGGGACACTGAATAGTGCACGGTACATCCAAACCGTCATCGAACCCATCGTTCTACCATTCCTAGACCGGCAAGGGAACTTGCTGTTTCAACAGGACAATGCACGTCCGCATGTATCCCGTGCCACCCAACGTGCTCTAGAAGGTGTAAGTCAACTACCCTGGACAGCAAGATCTCCGGATCTGTCCCCCATTGAGCATGTTTGGGACTGGATGAAGCGTCGTCTCACGCGGTCTGCACGTCCAGCACGAACGCTGGTCCAACTGAGGCGCCAGGTGGAAATGGCATGGCAAGCCGTTCCACAGGACTACATCCAGCATCTCTACGATCGTCTCCATGGGAGAATAGCAGCCTGCATTGCTGCGAAAGGTGGATATACACTGTACTAGTGCCGACATTGTGCATGCTCTGTTGCCTGTGTCTATGTGTCTGTGGTTCTGTCAGTGTGATCATGTGATGTATCTGACCCCAGGAATGTGTCAATAAAGTTTCCCCTTCCTGGGACAATGAATTCACGGTGTTCTTATTTCAATTTCCAGGAGTGTACAATCACAGCTATGGCTCTTGGTGTATCGGCACTTTGCTTCTTCTTAGCGTCGCAATCCTTTTCCGTTTAGTGCCTATAGAATATAGCCATGCTGTATAGTCGTCGGAAACGGCACATCCGAGGCTCAATGAAATCACGTTTTCCAGGAGAGCCTCCTCGATCCAGAGCGTGTTTCTCAGACCGATGCCCAACTCCGACTATATTGCTGAGCCCGTTATGCCGTGCCGCGCCCGTGTGCATTTTCCCGCGCTCGCCTGCCATCCACCTTCTACCGCTCCCCTACAGACAGGGTATTCACCAAAGGTTTTACATTCCACATATCCTAATACATTGCCTACGTATGGACCAGGCGCACAATTACAATTTTAAACATGTTACAATAGATTCAACATGGGTTACACTTCAATTCTGTTATAGTATTGCTTGAAATTTGATATAAATATTAATATTCACATCGAAAGTTGCTTACATTTTCTTTAACATAATGACATGAAAAGAAAAAGAAATGAAATCAAAACATTGCTTACACTAAGTTATCGAAAATCAGAAGAAAAAATTATTATATGTACTGTTGTTGTTGTTACACATGCCCCTGTTTCCAGTAAATTTTTACTAAGTACAAAATTTTATGGGAACACTAAATTTTACATTTATACAGTGGTTCTGAATCTTTATGTGAATGTCCAAAAAAATTTTATACCACACACTTCCTTTCACTCACATTATATAGGTCTATACTTTTTAACATATCAAGAACATTTACTTGTCATTTACTTAAGTGCCTTTTGCATAGTCCAACCTCCCATCAAAACATAATTAAAATAGCAAATTACTCATTTTTACTAAATTTCTCAAAGAAATAATTTCAAAATCTGGAACACAAACATTTAACTACAAAAGCAAATGCAAATATCTGTATACACTATAAGACAATTTATTGCTGCTTGCATTGAATGGCAGTCCATTTCCTTACTTACCAGAAAAAAAACACACAATAATATTCAGAAAATTCACTACACATATTTGCTGCCTATTATTCAGATTTAGGCAGTCCTTTTCACCTCATATTGTCACATCTCCTGTATCACACTTACAATTCCCCATTGACTATTTATCTGCCCTCATTTGTGTTTGGCAGTCCTTTATATTATGAATCATATACTGTCCACCTTGATTTTCGGTATTTACCCTTTCCTTTTCAGTCCTTTTCTCCATACATTCTTACATTTATAGTGCATTTGGTAATCTGAAACTCACATAACTACATTAGCACGCTTGCAATGGTATACATACATTTACAAAGATTTGTTACATTTGGAATAAAATAGTTTCAGCATAGGATACAGCACATTTACTGCAAATTGTTTTCTGAGTGTACTTATGTCACTCACTCCTAGGAACATATAGCTTCAGGTCCACAACATTTCTTACACCTAAAGGTTTTTTGGATTTTGGGTAAATCAGGTAGTAAGCATTATCGTGTGGAATGTTCTGTATTATATACGGCCCATTATAAATATATTTAAATTTGGAAATTTCATGGTTCAGTTCACTAGACTTTTCGTGGGTTTTTAAAAGAACATAATCCCCAATTTTAAATTTTGAAACTTTCAGATTTTTATCGTGTCTTTTAGATCTAGATTCAGCTTTTTGCTTTGCCCTTTTTCTGACTAATTCTTTCTTTTGACTCAACCCCACACTTGTACAAGGTGGAAACTCTAGTTTTTCTTCAATTAAACTTTTACTCCTGCCGCCTAACAAAATTTCTTCCGGTGGGAATCCAGTAGATTCATGATGTAAGGTGTTCATGACATTCTCAAACTCCAATATTAATCTACTCCAGGCTCTATGGTTATGACTGCAGTATGTTCTACACAATCTCCCGATTTATCGCATGTATCTTTCAACCGGGTTGCTAGCAGGATGGTAGGCTGCGATATATTTAACCTCCACACCATTTTGCTCCATTCCTTCTTTCCAAATTTTGGATATGAACTGGGGACCATTGTCAGATAGTACTGCCCTGGGTTTCCCGATGGTTCTGAAGTATTCGACCATCCTACTAAATACAGCTTTTGCTGTTGCTTTTTCAAGGGGTATAATTTCACAAACTTTGAGAATACTTCCAAAATTACTAAAATATATGCACAATTTCCCGAAGTCTTTGGGAGGGGACCCTACAAATCTACAGATAATAATTCTAGGGTGTCTTCAGGTAATGTACTTTGCATTGGACCCCTACTAGTTTTGTTCGGTACTTTGGCCTTTTGACAGACATCACACGACTTAACCCGTTCCTTTACCTTCTTACTGACACTACCAGCAATCACTACTACATTATTTAATTTATCCAAACATTTCTTTGGCCCACTATGCCCCAATGCTAAATGAAAATAGTCTATGACATCAGTATCAAACTGGTGTGGCCAACATACCCTCCATTCCTCAGTGACTAAATCCTTCCTCCTATATAAAATGCCTTTAAAGATTTTGTAATACTTCTTAATTTGAGGATACTGCACACTGTCAAAATTTACCTTCACAGATTTCCATGTCGGATCCTCATTCAGATGGTATCTCATATTTTTACATATTTGCTCAATTTTCCTTTTTTCCTGAAACCTCTTTCATATACCTTATCTGAAAAGTACCCTCTTCATTATTTTCATTGGGCACTTCACTCATACCATTAGGCAATCGAGATAAAGCATCTGCCACATAATTCTCAGTACCCTTAACATAGCAAATATCGTAATCAAATTGTTGCAGGTACAAAGCCCAACGATTTAGCCTACCATTAAGTAAACGACAATCTTTAAGAAAAGTTAAAGCTTTGTGGTCAGTATGTATGATGAGCTTATGGCCCCACAGATAATTTCTGAACTTCTTTAACCCCCATATAATGGCTAAAGCTTCCTTTTCCGATATGGTGTAGTTTCTCTCGTATTTTGTTAGAGTCCTACTTGCAAATGCGATAGTCCTGTGTTCGATTTCTTTGCCCTCACAGATTTCTTGGAAAACTTCTATACCAATTCCATAAGCACTGCTGTCAGTACTCATATGGAAAGGTTTTGACAGTATGGGGTGATGCAAAATATTGTCATTCAAAAGTTCACTTTTTAAATTTTCAAAATCTCTCATACACCCTTCAGTCCACACAAAAGCACTATTTTTCTTAACTAGATTATTCAAATGAGGACTGTTAAAAACTTGCCCCTTGACGAATTTTCTATAGAACCCACATAAACCTAAAAAGGCTTTCAACTGTTTTCTATTTCTAGGAGCTGGACACCCTGCTATTGCCGGTCGTAGTAATAATGTGCCCCAGAAACTTTATTTCCGACTTCACAAATTCACATTTCTTCCACTTAAGCGTCATGCCCCCTGCATGTAGAGCAATAAAAACTTTCCGCAATAATTCACAATGCTCTTGCCATTCTTCTGTAGCAATCAGTAAATCATCTACATAAATGGTTAGCCAGGAACTCAATTCTCTCCCTAATACAAAGTCCAGTGCCCTAATAAATACTGCCACAGAAGTGCTAAGCCCAAATGGCACTACTTTATACTGATAGCATTTCGCGGCGAATAGAAAAGCGGTATTATTTACGGGATTCTTTACTCAATGGGATTTGCCAGTATCCGGCGGTCATATCCAGACTGGTTAAATACTTCACGTTATAAAATTTTTGGAGCATTTCGTCCAGATTTTCAGGTCTGTCTATTTCCTTCTTTACAATTTTGTTCAAAGTCCTGGCGTCGATAACTACTCTCACTCCCCCATCCCTTTTGTTCACGATGATAAGGGGACTATTATATTCGCTGCTACTCCGTTCGATTACACCCCATTCTATCATTTTATCTATTTCCACTTGAACAGCCTGCCTCTTTGATATGGGTATCGAAAACGGTCTTACAAAGAAAGGTTTATGCTCTATTGTCTCAATCTGCTATTTGAAGTTCTTAACTAGGCCAGGTTTGTCCGAAAATACGGTGCTGTTACTTTCTAAAATATCAAGCAATTCTGTTTTCTGATCAGGAGATATCTCCTTCAAATTTTCTACAATTTCTTTAAAATTATGCCCTTGCTTGTCATTCTCATCTATTAACCTCTGGACATGGTACACCTCATACTTGTTTGTCAAACCATCATTCCCCTGGTCGATCTCCAACAATAAAGAATCAATTTCTGAATCGAACACCTTCCCATTTTCCTCAAATTTTAATTCCAAAATCCTAGATGCATTATTAATTTTGATCACTTCCTGGCTACAATCAATAATAACCTTTTCTTTATCCAACCAATCAATTCCCAAAATCATTTTAGTACTCAAGTCTGGCACAACCAAAAAATCGTGTTCAAATGTTTGTCCTTTTATACTAAATTCTACCAAAATCTGGTTCTTTACCGGCTTGCTAGTCTTGCCCGTAGCACCAACAATTTTTACGCCCGTCACTGACATAATTACTAGTCCAGGTTTATCACAAATGAGTTCGAAAAACGACTGGGAGATTGCACTTATCTGAGATCCAGTATCAAGAAGTACTTGCAATTTCACATTATAAATTTCAACTGATATTACAGTTTGTTTCACCGTCGAATGTTTTTCATTGTTGTGATCTTCCCTAAGCAAATCCGGGTCGACGATAACATCGTCCCAAGATATGCTTTTAACATTCACCCCACCTATATCTGGCGGTTTCTTTGGTTCCGGGAGTTCAAAGTCATTAATTACTTGAACTCTTTGTAAAATAGACCCTGAGTCGTCAGGTGGCTCTTTCTTTCTTTGTTCAGTCTCAACATCTGGGTTTTATTTTGAAACTTCATCATCAATATATACAATATCGCAATTACCTGTATTTCCATTATTTCCACTATTACCGAAATATTCGTCGTCTGAACTATCGTCAGAATCCGACCATTCTGGATCACTTTCAGGTTCTAACATAAAAGCTTTTCTGAGACAGGCACTAAGTTCTCCTTCTGCATTTTCGTCAGGCTTTGATTTTAACTCGGTATCCTCTTTCGACAAAACGGCCTCATTATCAGCTTTACTCACATCTACTGTTAATTCATATTTCGTGTAATCCTCGTGGACTTCAATTACTTTTAGGTAATTATCTACCCCTTCTCCACGGTGCATTTCAGTAGCAGCTAGTACTGTTGGCGGATTGTTAACAGAAGTTACTTCCTCGTCAATGCTAAGGATTTCATCCTCCAATTCCTGCCTATCATTAACCTTCGTCCTATCGGCAGCACGCGTACTTTGCGCGGCGCTATTTACTCTCTCCTCTTTAAACTCGGGCCACGTCACCTTATCGACGTCCCTACTATCTCCTTTTCCACTAACTAATTTCTTTGCCTCACACTCATTCTTAAAATCCTCCCACTCACATTGCTTTAGGCCCTTGTACAGATCGTCGATCTGCACACACCAATTACTTACTTCCGCTAATCCATTCTCGCTTTTTACTTCATTGCAAACACTGCTATCTGCACCTCTCTGTGTATCCACAGTTTCATATATTATTTCCTTCGCCATGGAATTACCACTCATAATATATTCATCAGCTCTTACGGCTATGTTCGTACCTAATGCTGCCGTATTGCTAGTGGCTTCTCTCTGAACAGCTGTTCTGCTAGGCTGGGCCGTTGCCCTCTGATGCTCCACTCGCCTGTTAACAAGTAGCGCTCTGCGCGGCGGAGATGACTCACTCTGGCTCGCACCTGACGCTTGTTTCGCAACAACACATTGCGTCGTTCCACGCCTGTCTCTAACCTGTCTCATAACATTACTGTCAGTTCGGTAACTTTTCTTAAATCGGGGCCGGTATATATTGTCCGCTTCCGTTTGGCCCGCAACGTTCGCGGAAATCAGTTTCCCGCGTCGTTATTATTTTGCGCGGTGTATCCTCTACCGCGACCTGGATAACATCCTCTTCCTCTGCCTCTACCTCTACCTCTCTGTATCATATTAAAGCGAAACCCTTTGCCGTCATTTCTTTCATCATTATTACGATTGTTTCTGTTACCAAAATTTTGATAATTGGCACGACTTTCGCGCCAGTGGTCTTCGTCTTCGACCCTTTCAAGAAACGCTTGGAAGCTGTGATGATTGCTTCCCACGTATCTCTTCGAATCTTCTGGAAGCTTTTTATATAGCTCCCATATGATTTCTGAATCGAATCTTCTACCTCTTAAATGTGTCAATTTTCGGTACCAATATTCGCAGAAATCTTTCAACGAATTCCTGCCCCTGTTATCATGAAGCTTGGCCATGATAAACTCGCGCCATAAATGATCCTGTTTTTGTTCGGACCAATATTCTTCCGTAAACCTTTGCTTAAATTCTTCGAACTTCATTCGTTCGGTATTCAGATTAATTCCCCAGCGCTTAGCGTCACCTGCTAAGGCGCCAATTACTACGTTTATCTTTTCCTGATCAGACAAGTGTTCAGGAAATATCCTCTCGCAATTTTTGATGAAATCTAACGGATGCCATCCGTTATGTTTCTTGGCGGGATCAAAGCGTTCCTCACCTTCTAACAGCTTCGTAATTGGTGTGCCATTACAGACAACACCAGGTCTATCTTTAATTTTATTCTCAAGATCGAAAATTTTGCCTTGAATTTTCAAAGTATTTTGTTCACATTTTTGTACACATCCGGTAACTTTCTCACCTAAATCTCTTTCAGTGTCTGAAACTGCCTTTTAAAACTGTGAGATTCCGTGTTGACATTCGTTTACGATTTCAGTTTTAAGACCGAACACTTTTTCGTCTTCTTTTGTTTAAACCAGAGGCTCTACTTTCTCTTGGATGTTGAGAATTTCAACATCGAACCTACTGTTAATGTTACCAATTTCCCCCTGCATAATATCCATATTTTTGTTAATGGTGTCAATTTCAAATTTGATAGTATTTACCATAAACTTAAATTACCCACTTTTTGTTCTACCTGTTCTATTTGTTTACTAATTTTAATTCCTTGATCTTCGGCCTGTGCTTTAATTTGACCAACTTGTGTTTTAAGCTGCTCATCAACGTGTGTTTTAAGCTGCTCGTTCTGTGTTTTGAGCTGATTACTTTGTGTTTTGAGCTGCTCGGCAACGTGTGTTTTAAGCTGCTCGTTCTGTGTTTTGAGCTGATGGCTCTGTCCTGCAATTTGTTTGGTTAATTGTTCAAATAAATCGTTCATGCTTAAAAATTTTCACACTGTTTTGTTCTACGGAATCTGTGTGTTCCGATCCTACTTCAGAAGTTTCTTTCGGTTCTTTCTTTATCTGTGGTGAATCAAACATGTCAGTGGATTCATTCACATACCCAATATCATCTACAAAGTCACCCTCTACTTCCTGTTTTATCCCTTGCTGTGTTCGAGACGATCTCGACATTTCAATCTGTTCGTTAACGTGTTCGTGGTATTGTATGTACGCCAATTGTCTTCCGCTAACGCCATCTGTTATCTGGCCGCGTAAACTCCTGCTACTGCCAGCCGCATTTTCCATTTCGCACGGCACATCTACTGTTTCTACATTCTTGTCCATACTGAACGCAAATTACACGACACTATCGTACTTGACGTTCACTGCTATTTACTTTACCCACTATTATTGCAATTCGAGCCACTGAACATCCACTGTTCGGTATTCACTTTAATTTGTGACCGACAACAACTGGATGTCCTGTCACGGTCGCCACTTGTAACGTCTTCGCTCGGGCGTACGTTAACTCTTTAAAGCATGTACTATGGTAAGTTGACGGGCTTTGCCTTATAATAAAGGATTTTAGTAAATATGTTGACCTCGTGTACCTGAATGGAGGCACAATCAGACTTACACCCACTCGGTAACAACAATGATACGTCAAGCAAGTATAAAGTGCAACTACACATTAGAATGGGCAAGAAACATACACAGCAGATGCTACCAATGGTTAATAATACGGTCGCCAGCCTAATTAGGCATTAAGTGAGTTTTTTCCTTGTACAAGTGGATGTACGTACAAGCATAACAACTCGTAGTAATACTGCATTATATGGTAAATTTTAGAACCAGAAAAATCTACTGAACTAATATTTTCCCCTTCCGTACTAATTTGGACAAGCTATAAATACACAACATTACACTATAGTGATTACTACCAACTGCGTTTTGTCTATTGATCCGACTGAAATCGGGCATAGGTTACCCTAGAAATAGCACTTTTGAAACACACATACAATGTCAATTTTAATAAGGGTAAAACACTGATAAATTTAGGTTTTATATTGACTTTAACTTTGCTGGTCGAATCAGTTCAGTACACTTCAGAATTTAAATGAATAGAAAAGAAAAGAGTGGAGGGAGGACCCTGAAACTGTTATGATCACTGGGTTGAAACTATTAACTATTGGAAGCATTAAGCACTCAAGATTTACAATATATGAGTTACTACTCTTTTTGTCTTATTACTTCCTCATTTAACTACCATTATTTTTGTCTCAAATTAATTAAGCTTCATTAATAAACCAATTCCAAAATTATCTTCCAACTTTGTCAGACCTTTGTTCTTTTCTTATATTTTCATTAACAATAAAGCTCCTTAAACATCTTTCTAGCATAGATAGGTCTGCAGGTAATTCTTATTAACATAAACTTTAAATCTTCATTTCGGGACACTCGGATTGCACAACATGTGGAAAGGACCCTGTCTAGGTTAGTGATGAGGAAAATTAATTGATAGGACAAATATGGTAAAAGTTAAGTTATTATTGAACAGTCAGGAACAAAATTAACACTGGTCCACACGAATACAATTCTAAAGATTCAACCTGTTCGTGTCGATGCGGCAGTTGGCGGGCGGCGAAATGGCGAGGCGCACAGCACACATACAATCACAGCTATGGCTCTTGGTGTATCGGCACTTTGCTTCTTCTTAGCGTCGCAATCCTTTTCCGTTTAGTGCCTATAGAATATAGCCATGCTGTATAGTCGTCGGAAACGGCACATCCGAGGCTCAATGAAATCACGTTTTCCAGGAGAGCCTCCTCGATCCAGAGCGTGTTTCTCAGACCGATGCCCAACTCCGACTATATTGCTGAGCCCGTTATGCCGTGCCGCGCCCGTGTGCATTTTCCCGCGCTCGCCTGCCATCCACCTTCTACCGCTCCCCTACAGACAGGGTATTCACCAAAGGTTTTACATTCCACATATCCTAATACATTGCCTACGTATGGACCAGGCGCACAATTACAATTTTAAACATGTTACAATAGATTCAACATGGGTTACACTTCAATTCTGTTATAGTATTGCTTGAAATTTGACATAAATATTAATATTCACATCGAAAGTTGCTTACATTTTCTTTAACATAATGACATGAAAAGAAAAAGAAATGAAATCAAAACATTGCTTACACTAAGTTATCGAAAATCAGAAGAAAAAATTATTATATGTACTGTTGTTGTTGTTACACATGCCCCTGTTTCCAGTAAATTTTTACTAAGTACAAAATTTTATGGGAACACTAAATTTTACATTTATACAGTGGTTCTGAATCTTTATGTGAATGTCCAAAAAAATTTTATACCACACACTTCCTTTCACTCACATTATATAGGTCTATACTTTTTAACATATCAAGAACATTTACTTGTCATTTACTTAAGTGCCTTTTGCACAGTCCAACCTCCCATCAAAACATTATTAAAACAGCAAATTACTCATTTTTACTAAATTTCTCAAAGAAATAATTTCAAAATCTGGAACACAAACATTTAACTACAAAAGCAAATGCAAATATCTGTATACACTATAAGACAATTTATTGCTGCTTGTATTGAATGGCAGTCCATTTCCTTACTTACTAAAAAAAAAAACACACACAATAATATTCAGAAAATTCACTACACATATTTGCTACCTATTATTCAGATTTGGGCAGTCCTTTTCACCTCATATTGTCACATCAACACACGTGACTGTCCACTGTCATTCTGAACAAGAATCATACCTTGCTGTGTAGTGAGGCTATGCCGACCTGAAGGTTTGAGGAGCAAAACCAGTGCACTGTAAGGTGTCAAAGAAATAACACACCTCACACTGAATTCCTGAAATAGTTCCAGTTAAATCGATATGACACACGACATAGTTACGTGAAAATATACAAATTATTGATAGACGAAGTGAACAAACAAGCCAGCATTTCATTAATATAAACCACTAACACTCACACTAGCAATTGCACACAAGCAATATCCCAGAACCGAACTAAGAGACGCAGTTCTGTGGGAAGGAGAATATTACGGCAAAGCCCATCCCAGTGTTAGGCCGAAACCCACACAGCTGGACATTTGGGGACACAGTGAGTCGCCAGAGCCACTGCGCAGGCCATTGGTAAAAGCTGCGCTTGTCCCTGCTGTTAACGACGACACTTTGAAACGCCTTTCTACAGGAACATGGCCGGAGATGTCAGATAAACGTCTAGAGAAACCCAACTCAAAACATGGGTGACTCATTGTAGACACCTGTGTTAAGACTCGCATTAAAAAAATCTGTTTATTTCAGTTTTACGAGGAAGAAGTTAAACTCTACCCTACGAAAGAAACGGCGCCTGTGATAGGCTACAAAAACTCTAGTGGGTGGAATTGTAACAAATACGAACGCTCTGATTGGTCAGAAAGAAAACGTGTGGCCACCAGCTTTGATATAGACAAATGTAGACAGAGAAATTCGTATTTTCTCTTGCAGCAAATCGTTGAGTGTTTGAGCAAGGCGACTCGCGCCACGCTGGGACGACTGCGAGAGTCTTTATGTAAAAACACTTGTTCACAGGCTTGTCTTAACTCGTAAGAGGTTAAACTGCAAAGTCTCCTGGTACGGAGAATCGCACCGGCACTCACAGTTAACGCTTTGAGGGCAATGACGTATGCACTGTTCCAAGCAAATAGTATGTACCGTGCCAATTAATTTAGCTAGGGAATAACTGAGTGTCTCGGCTTCACCAAAGATGTAGGGAATGTATCAGATTGGGGTTTAACAGTCGAGAGAGATTTAGAATAGATTCTCAGGTTCACAGCTCGCAGCGACAGCCGCCACTGCCGCCGCGAACGAAAGGTAAACACGCGCGCCCGCGCTACGCCAGCAAGTTATATTCAATTGACATTGAGAACTGCGCTCGTCTCCATGTCTCCTATTTCTTTGTGCATTCAACCATGACCAGTCGCTAAACATATTCATGGTTGTCGGGCCTAACTGAAGAAGAGATGGAAGATATTCGATCCAACAAAAAGGATTCATTATCCACTGCAGAGTGCTTTATGCTCTGAAATTATTCAACTGTTTAATAGTGCAGTTATCTTTGCAGTGATAATTACGTACCCTATACAGACCCCATTGAATTTTCGTTATTTTCATTGTGTATATTTAGCTTAATTGATACCTCTTGCCCCAACTGTATTTGTTTGTATTTTATCGATCCCAGACCTGGTCATCAACCGTCTTACTGTTAAAGAGCCATAGAATAGTTAGGAATTTCGCTTCACAGTTGGGAACACCCAATATCAATTTTTTACCATCCTGTACGTTCTATAATTATGATATTATGTAGTCATACTTAGAGAAACAATAAACCTCGGTATCATATAGTCACGCCTGAACCTGTATACTAATTTATGTTAGCAATAATGTTTACTGTACAGGTAGTGTAGTTGGAGCGACATTGAGATCAGTGTCTGATTACATCACTGTCTGTACTGCTGCACTCTCCTGAACTCTGCATGCATGGGATGGTATCTTCCTACCTTGCAGGCCGTAGGTACCATACCAAATTCCTAAAACACTCACGGATCGTCCTTGTGCAACTGTGGTAGAAAGATAGATCAGAACCACTCTCACACATGTTAGAGGGCTTGCCCATTGACTAGCTCGTATGGGCGCAATAGCTCTGCTGGCTTGCAATTCTTTAAATTCAGCAACTAAAAAAAAAAAAAATGGTTCAAATGGCTCTGAGCACTATGGGACTTAACTTCTGAGGTCATCAGTCCCCTAGACTTAGAACTACTTAAACCTAACTAACCTAAGACTGTAGCACCTAGAACCGCTCGGCGACTCCGGCCGGCCAAAATTCAGCAACTACTTTGTCCCGTAATGCAATGGGAACAGTTCTGGCCGCGCAGAATTTCAGCCGAGCATTGTCTTTCATAGTAATATGTGCAACAAAATTGGTAGCCTTGCCTAAACCTTCAGAAAAGCAAGCTAGCTACACTGTCTTTGGAATTGAATGCAGTCACTGAAAACACATTGTCCTGAATTTGAAAGCCGAACAATTCACAGGAATCAAGGCCAAATATGCTCTCACAAATGCGTGATTGTAGCACAGTGAAAGTCACAGTTTTCGCATGTGAGCGTGTAAGTAGGCTGTTTATGTTTTCTTATTGGCAACGTTACGTAGCGCTCTGTATGAAAATCACTGGCTGTGCTGTGTGCAGTCTGTGGCTAGTTTGCATTGTTGTCTGCCATTGTAGTGTTGGGCAGCGGCAGCTGGATGTTAACAGCGCGTAGCGTTGCGCAGTTGGAGGTGAGCCGCCAGCAGTGGTGGATGTGGGGAGAGAGATGGCGGAGTTGTGAAATTTTTAAAACTGTATGTCATGAACTGCTATGCATATTATGAGTTTTCAACATTATTAAGGTAAATACATTGTTTGTTCTCTATTAAAATCTTTCATTTGCTAACTATGCCTATCAGTAGTTAGTGCCTTCCGTAGTTTGAATCTTTTATTTAGCTGGCAGTAGTGGCGCTCGCTGTATTGCAGTAGTTCCAGTAACGAAGATTTTTCTGAGGTAAGTGATTTGTGAAAGGTATAGGTTAATGTTAGTCAGGGCCATTCCTTTGTAGAGAGTTTTGAAAGTCAGATTGCGTTGCGCTAAAAATATTGTGTGTCAGTTTAAGCACAGTCATGTATAATTTTTCAAAGGGGACGTTTCAAGCGGTACATTGCAGGCGAAGTACATTTTCCAAGAACGTGTATGTCTTGTCCATTGTAAGCCGTCAGGTGCTTTCTAGCTTTAGACAGGCATGGGGAGCCTAACAGTTCATGTGTGTTATGATACAGCAATGTAACAGAGGCACCCGTGTCCAACTGAAATTTCACATGTTTTCCACTAAGATGCAAATGAACAAAAAGTTTGTTGGGCTGGCGTAGAACTGAAGAAACTGTTTGCTTGCTTGCTAGTTTTGTTAATGGCTACATCAGGCTTCGAATACACTGCATTCATTACATGGGCCTTGTGATTAGATTTTTGTGAGTGGGCAGAATTCTTATGTATGCTCCGTTGCAAAAATACGGATTGTACATGACCTTTCTTCTCACAAGCGTAACACTGTGCTTTTCTGAATGGACAGTCTCTGCGGTTATGCCGTGAATAGCGCCGAGGGCATCACTTAATTCTATTCACAGATGTAGCCGCTTGTTCAGAGAACTTTTTACGTGATTTGGCGCGCGTATGCTGTAGCTGGCTACTGGGTCGGTCATGAGCTAGTGACGACTCATACCAATAATTTGGCGGCTGCTCAGACTTATCAGCCGCTACGGCACCTGAATCAAACTGATCTAGAATTTGCACTATGTGCTGGAATGATGGATCTAACTGTTTTAAAATCTGTTCTCTAAGTTTGATATCAGTTACATTGTGCCGGCCGCGGGGGCCGTGCGGTTTTAGGCGCTGCAGTCCGGAACCGCGGGACTGCTACGGTCGCAGGTTCGAATCTGCTTCGGGCATGGATGTGTGTGATGTCCTTAGGTTAGTTAGGTTTAAGTAGTTCTAAGTTCTAGGGGACTGATGACCTAAGATGTTAAGTCCCATAGTGCTCAGAGCCATTTAATTTGAGTTACATTGTACATGATCGCATCACACAACATAACATCTGAATATATGGCACCACAAGCACATTTGTATTTGCATTTCCTCGTCATACCCTACAAATCTGTTACCCACTCGGGATGAGTTTGCTCTGACTTTTCCTTGTAATAAAAGAATTGGTACCTAGCTGTCACAATATTCACTTGTTGGTCATACTAGCTAGTTAGAGAACCTATAACCTGATCACTGGAAAGTTCATTAGGAGTCGCGTTAGGGAACAATTTCTGTATGAGGCGAAAGACTGCACTTCCTACCGTTAACAAAAAGTAATGTAGTTTCTCAATACCTTCCACTTTGTGAGCAATGATGTGGGCTTCATACTGTTGCAACCACTCGAGCCATTCCTCCTCTTTTTCGTTACACTGGCTACAGTTGTTGCATGTCGAGCTGCGTCAGTAATTTGGTTTGCGAGTAACTGCTGTACCGTGTTTAGAAGGATTGCAATCTGCTGCGTGTGAAACTGAAACAGCTGTATTAGCTGCGTTACATCTATCGCTTGCAGCTGAGGCGCCCGAGCGGGGCGTGGGAGAGGTGGGCTGCTCATTTCGGAATGGACAAACGCAATAAACAGACAGTGCAAAAATAAAAATAAGCACACAAACAAAGAAAAGTTCCGCAACACTGACCTGAAAACACTGACTAGAAAAAACCCTATAAGAGACACTGTTAAAACACGTAAACACAACCCTGCAAAGTAAAAGACAAGGTAGAATTAAGGCGCCAGCAAAACACAAAAGCCCACGACAAAACAAAATCTGTGGCAGCTGCTGCTCGGGATTCGAGACGTTAACAGGTTGTCGCTCTGTTATTCTTACACCTCGTCGCCAATCTTGTAGTGTCTAGGAATCCTGCCTACTAGGCTCGCTAGACAAACAATCAAACAACTCGGATTAATGAGTTTTATTACAATTAATCAAATACAATACTTAACTTTGGCAATTAGACGGATGTGTTGCAAGCAAAGGGCAAAATACGAAATAATACAGGGTGTCCGAAAAGTCTTTTCCCGATTACATTAATTGATAACTCAGGCTAGAAGTAAGATACAAATATGAAACTGGTGTCTAATTGTTTACAAACTATCAAAGTTTTTTTCACACATCAGTAAACTTCCACATGAGCACCCTTGGTAGCACGTAGCACATCTAGGCGATATTCAATTTCCGTCCACACATTAGCCAACATCACTGGAGGGATCGATTCAACGACTGTGGTTATCCGTTGCCGCAGGGTTTCAAGATCTCGTACACGTGTTCGGTAGACCTCGTCCGTGACATAACCCCATAAAAAGAAGTCTAATGGGGTTATGTCAGGAGAGCGTGGAGGCCAAACCGTTGGCCCATCACGACCAATCCATTGACCAGGAAAGGTCATATCGAGATAGGCACGGACGTCCAAACCCCAATGAGGCGGTGCACCGTCTTGCTGAAACATGATACCGGGGTGATACTGAAGCAGCTGAGGAACAGCATACAGTTGCAACATGTCCAGATACAATGCAGAGGTGATGGTAGCCTCAGCGAACAAGAATGGCCCGATAATTCGATCGTGCAATAGTGCGCACCAAACATTCACCTTTGGACTACCTCTGGTGCACTCCATGACCTCGCCAGGGATTGTGAACCCCAAATGCGCACATTATGGCGATTCACTATTCCACTGACAAAAAAGGTCGCTTCGTCAGAAAAGGCAATTCGTCTGAGATAACCATCATTGTCCTCAAGACGTGATAGCATTTCGACCGCAAAGTCATATCGATGTGTACTGTCATTGGGCAACAAGGCCGGAACTATCTGCACTTTGTATGCACGAAACAATAAACGTTTGTGTAAAATGTCATGGAGAGAGCTTTTTGGCATCTGTAATTCACGTGAGGCCCTGCGCACCGATTTCTTCGGACTTCGCAGAAAAGACTGCCTTACAGGTTCCACCCTGTCTTCTGAGGTTCTTGGTCGACCAGACCTCGGAAGGTCAGCAACCGATCCTGTGTTCTTGAACTTCTCATACCAGGCTTTAATGCTCTTGACATCAGGCGGATTCCTTCCAGATGTTGTCTGGAAGTGTCTCTGCACTGTGGTTAGTGATCGTGTCTCATGGCACCACAGAACACACTGTGCCTTCTCCTGATTGGTTAACATGGCTTCTTGGGCACTGCGCCTCATCCACTACTTACGTACTGCGAAACTAAAACAGAAAAAAAACTTTGATAGTTGTAAACAATTCGACACAAGTTTCATATTTGTATCTTACTTCTAGCCTGAGCTATCGATTTATGTAATCAGGGAAAGTCTTTTCGGACACCCTGTACATCTCTGCGGTGACCTCTGATCTCCAGCTGACAAATGTTTGTCCTGGACTGCTATCGAAGTGGCTAACGTTGACACTGCTATCTAAGTGGGCCGCCACCAGTCGGGCGCGGCACTTACGTCCGCTTCACATAGAGCCACTGGTGTCACGTTGTCATCCTGGAAGGGAGGTCGGTCAGCATGCGATTGGCTGACTTCTTCTCAAAGCCTTCCCTTTCCTTCCCGAATGGCGTGCCACCGCTTGACTTTACGCCGTAACAATTTCCACCATTTCTTTAGCCTTGTATGAATCATTTCAAAACATTAAATTCTTAGAGGGTAACCAACCCATTCGTAAGCAAGTGTGTAGGGTTCAGTCTCTGTTAGTAATTGTCTTGCCGATCTAGCCCACCTTGAATTCAGTGATCGGCAGAAAAGAGTTGTAAAACAGCTATGCGTAGGATTAAATAATTACAGATTAGCGAGGGTGATTAGGTTGGGAGATTGTACGACCGCGTGGGGAAGAGGGTGTTTTAGTTGATCAGTTCCAAATCAGAAAGGCCGAAGCCCAAGCTCTTGGGTGATCCATCTCGGATTCTATCGCTAAATTGCCGAATCCTACTTTGTGTTTATGGTGTCACTGAACTAGTGGCTGTCCACTGGCAGCAAGTTCGTGTGTGTTATGGTCGATCGTGTGGACAGAATTACATGCTAATGCCTTGCAGGTCTTGCATTTAATCATTCTTTCTCTTCTTTATTCTTTGTCTAAGCGTTCGTTAAGGGGCTCCGGAACGCCCTATACTTGCAATGTTAAAATAACGCTTATAAATTACATCTTTCCTCACAAAGTATTTGAGGTAGGAAGTTGAACTTTTTACAGATTATTTATTGGAATATGGGCTACAACTTAACACAGGGATTTTACAAAATTTTAGTTCAGTTATTAAAGAGGTTTTTTTTTCAATTGTAATGAAAATTCACAACATTTTTTTGCAGTTTTTTATTTATATATTCAAAAATATACAGTTTTTTGGAAAAAGGCTGTGTTAAATTATGCAGAAGGTACTGTGTAACATTTACTGAAAGTTTGAAACAAATATGTTTGGAAGATCGTTAGAAAACATGTAATTAGTATGAGAAAATAAAAGTTTTGGGAATCGAGCGACAAAGATTGGATTAACTTTTTAGTGCATTCCAGGTCCACAGGATGGATTATCTTCATCCTCTGCAAACTCCTCCTCCAGCTTCCTCTTGTTCCTCCTCCTGTTTACTGTTGCTTGTATTTCTAGACTCTTTACAGCCCTGTCTGCAGCCCGAAGGCGTTCCTTGTCTAAAGCAAGCATCGCTCGTACCATTTTAGAACCTATCTTCATTCCCATATTTCTAAATACCTTGCACCTTACAATGTTGCCATCATTGAAAGTCGCAACAGCATCATACACACCAAAGTGAAGTGTTTCTATTCCAACAAATACAGTCTTGGGGATTCTCGACCATATAACACTATTTACACTTTCATTGGGGTTTTGAGTTTTTCCGTGAATACACTTTTTCAACAGTTCAGGTGCTGCTAAGTCTCTGAAAATAGGTTTTATCACCTCCATTATTGCATGAGGCAGACTATGCTTATGAGTGTACACTTCACCAGTTAGCAATCCTTTGTTATATTTACACCAACTGTCTTCTTCTTTGGGACACAAGCTATGTTGAGGATTTTCATCGTCTTTATTGTTTACAGTAATAACACATACCTTTGGCTTTCCAACATTTCTCCTTTTCTTAAAAGCCTTCAGAGGATTTCTAATAACTTTACTTTTACTCATTATTATACTTCAACAAAACAGAGACTCAAGAAACAGAATTAATTACGAATATTTTCGAGATAACGACAGAGTAAATAAACATGAAACAATCGACAATCACACCAGCGATATATATTGAACCATCACAGGTTAGCCATAACACATACTTTATCTCACATCACTAAAATGTACCTGATGAACACGGACGTTAATAATAACACCATTTGACAGCAGTTTAACAGCGCGGCAGTGGGTCACGCCCATGTAGAACACATTTCAAAAAAAATTTAAAAATAGTTGTAGTCTTCGGAATTGAATAAATTATATATCTATTAAAAGGTCTGCAGATTCAGAAAACGCAAAAAAGTAAAAATTGAACTTTTCATGATTTTGAGCCTTTCCGGAGCCCCTTAAGCGAGTTGGTATCAGGTGTACTCCGAGAGTTGGAAAATCTGGGCCAGTTTAGGGCCCGAATAATTGAAAGGAAGTTACCAGCACGTATTAGGAACGAACTTGACCGCTTGTAGTATTGGAAGGTACAGGCGTCTGATGAATCCTTGTTTCAATTCACTGAACGTGTCTACATCTACATCTATACTCCGCGAGCCACCTTACGGTGTGTGGCGGAGGGTACTTATTGTACCACTATCTGATCCCCCCTTCCCTGTTCCATTCACGAATTGTGCGTGGGAAGAACGACTGCTTGTAAGTCTCCGTATTTGCTCTAATTTCTCGGATCTTTTCGTTGTGATCATTACGCGAGATATACGTGGGCGGTAGTAATATGTTGCCCATCTCTTCCCGGAATGTGCTCTCTCGTAATTTCGATAATAAACCTCTCCGTATTGCGTAACGCCTTTCTTGAAGTGTCCGCCACTGGAGCTTGTTCAGCATCTCCGTAACGCTCTCGCGCTGACTAAATGTCCCCATGACGAATCGCGCTGCTTTTCGCTGGATCATGTCTATCTCTTCTATTAATCCAACCTGGTAAGGGTCCCATACTGATGAGCAATACTCAAGAATCGGACGAACAAGCGTTTTGTAAGCTACTTCTTTCGTCGATGAGTCACATTTTCTTAGAATTCTTCCTATGAATCTCAACCTGGCGCCTGCTTTTCCCACTATTTGTTTTATGTGATCATTCCACTTCAGATCGCTCCGGATAGTAACTCCTAAGTATTTTACGGTCGTTACCGCTTCCAATGATTTACCACCTATGGCATAATCGTACTGGAATGGATTTCTGCCCCTATGTATGCGCATTATATTACATTTATCTACGTTTAGGGAAAGCTGCCAGCTGTCGCACCATTCATTAATCCTCTGCAGGTCTTCCTGGAGTACGTACGAGTCTTCTGATGTTGCTACTTTCTTGTAGACAACCGTGTCATCTGCAAATAGCCTCACGGAGCTACCGATGTTGTCAACTAAGTCATTTATGTATATTGTAAACAATAAAGGTCCTATCACGCTTCCTTGCGGTACTCCCGAAATTACCTCTACATCTGCAGATTTTGAACCGTTAAGAATGACATGTTGTGTTCTTTCTTCTAGGAAATCCTGAATCCAATCACAAACCTGGTCCGATATTCCGTAAGCTCGTATTTTTTTCACTAAACGTAAGTGCGGAACCGTATCAAATGCCTTCCTGAAGTCCAGGAATACGGCATCAATCTGCTCGCCAGTGTCTACGGCACTGTGAATTTCTTGGACAAATAGGGCGAGCTGAGTTTCACATGATCTCTGTTTGCGGCATCCATGTTGGTTATGATGAAGGAGATTTGTATTATCTAAGAACGTCATAATACGAGAACATAAAACATGTTCCATTATTCTACAACAGATTGACGTAAGCGAAATAGGCCTATAATTATTCGCATCTGATTTATGACCCTTCTTGAAAATGGGAACGACCTGCGCTTTCTTCCAGTCGCTAGGTACTTTACGTTCTTCCAGAGATCTACGATAAATTGCTGATAGAAAGGGGGCAAGTTCTTTAGCATAATCACTGTAGAATCTTACGGGTATCTCGTCTGGTCCGGATGCTTTTCCGCTACTAAATGATAGCAGTTGTTTTTCAATTCCGATATCGTTTATTTCAATATTTTCCATTTTGGCGTCCGTGCGACGGCTGAAGTCAGGGACCGTGTTACGATTTTCCGCAGTGAAACAGTTTCGGAACACTGAATTCAGTATTTCTGCCTTTCTTCGGTCGTCCTCTGTTTCGGTGCCATCGTGGTCAACGAGTGACTGAATAGGGGGTATGAATGTCACCGAATGGGACTGTATTTCTAACATCTTAGAGGACATGGGGTCTGAGGATCGGTCGAGGCTCGTATTCGCTCGGAAGCCGGCCACCACTGGTCAACTCACTGATTTGGTAACCTCTATCGAAGCCTTTACACTTGCTGATGAGTAGCGTAATCTAAGTGAGGGTGAGCCACCTGTTTCTTGTTATCGTCGCGACAACTATCGCGGATCAGCTGTTAAATTATCATCTAGTTAATGCTGTTCCCGGTGTGATTTCCGGAGTCATTAGTGCGGGAGTGTCCCGTTGAGTGCGGACCTAGGCCCAACAGCTGACGCCATCGTAAGCGAGTAATCGCTCGAGTGAAAAGGACCACTGGGTTTTGTGCGCGTATTCGCGATTGTAACAAACCGCTTATTCCTTACGTGTGTGTTCAATTAATAGAGAACCAATTTGCGGTCTGCTTGATGCCGGAAGTTCTGTTTCTTTACTTGATTATGATTGGTACCTCGAGTTTCGACATTTGCGTTAACTTCGCCACTCTTAGACTTTCCCCCTCCTGCACATATGTCGTGTTATCAATAGGCAGCCGTTGCCCCTGGTAGGTGAGGAGCAAGTGAGCCTGTCGATCCTTGGTTTTTCCTGACCCGTTAAATTGTTAGTTGTGAAGAAATTGTCACCTCATTGCTTGGATGTACAGTGTACCGGATTAGTCCTCGATTTTGCCAGTAATATCTTCTTCTTTGAGTACGTTCAAGAGAGAATATAGCGTTCCGTTCCTGTTTAGCGAACAGTGTTAATATTAATACCTTTCAGACTGAGTGGACGGAAGTGGATCATCCTAGTAAACCTCAGGCTATTCAGTTAATGGATCCTTTGAGCAAGTTTCCCGACGTATTAACTGATCGGTTGGGAGTGACCGAGAAGATTCAGTATAAAATCCGTTTAGTGTGTGATGTTAACGTTCATCAGGCTCCTTATCGTCTGTCACCACCTAAAATGAAGATTTTAAGGCAAAAGATTGAGATCGTGTTTTGCTATGGAGTAATTACACCTTCAACTTCTCCACATGTCTCACGTTTATCTTTGGTGACTAAGCGACGGGGCAAGGAGTTTAGACCGTTGTTAACTATAGGGCCCTCAGTGAAAAAGTTATATCATGATCAGTTCCCTTCGAGATATCCATAACTACTTTACTTGGTTTTTTGATGCCTCCTATTCTACAGTGATTGATTTAAATCATGCTTATTATCAAATAACTTTGAGTGAAGATTCCAAGTCTGTTACAGCGTTCTGTTGGACTGGAATTGGTATGAATTCCATCGTATACCCTTTGGCCCAGCCACTGGAGCTGCCGTGCTTTCATGGCTTGTAGATTATGTTTATAATTATCTGTATGATCTACATCTACATCTACATGATTACTCTGCTATTCACAATAAAGTGCCTGGTAGAGGGTTCAATGAACCACCTTCAAGCTGTCTCTCTACCATTCCACTCTCGAACGGCACGCGGGAAAAACGAGAACTTAAATTTTTCTGTGGGAACCCTGATTTCTCTTATTTTATCGTGATGATCATTTCTCCCTATGTAGGTGGGTGCCAACAGAATGTTTTCGCAAATCAGAGGAGAAAACTGGTGATTGAAATTTCATGAGAAGATCCCGTCGCAACGAAAAACGCCTTTGTTTTAATGATTGCCACTCCAATTCACGTATCATGTCTGTGACACTATCTCCCCTATTTCGCGATAATACAAAACGATCTACCCTTCTTTGTACTTTTTCGATGTCATCCGTCAGTCCCACCTGATGCGGATACCACACTGCACAGCAGTACTCCAGAATAGGGCGGACAAGCGTGGTGTAAGCAGTCTCTTTAGTAGACCTGTTGCACCTTCTAAGTGTTCTACCAATGAATCGCAGCCTTTGGATTGCTCTACCCACAATATTATCTACGTGATCGTCCCAGTTTAAGTTATTTGTAATTGTAATTCCTAAGTATTTAACTGAATTAACAGTCTTCAGATTTGTGTGACTTATCGCGTAATCGAAATTTAGCTGATATCTTTTAGTAATCATGTGAATAACTTCACACTTTTCTTTATTCAGGGTCAATTGCCACTTTTCGCACCATACACATATCTTACCTAGATGATGTTATTGTGTATAG
Organism: Schistocerca nitens; assembly: GCF_023898315.1. Taxonomy (NCBI): domain Eukaryota; kingdom Metazoa; phylum Arthropoda; class Insecta; order Orthoptera; family Acrididae; genus Schistocerca; species Schistocerca nitens. The sequence continues at coordinate 41,381,805 of NC_064622.1, forward strand.
TCGGTCTTTTGCTGAACATCTTTCGATTCTTTCGCAGGTATTATTGAGGCTTCGGTCTGCTTGTATGACGGTTAAACCTTCTAAGGTCACTGCTGCCGACCAGCAAATTTTGTTTTTGGGGCATCTGGATTCTTAAGTTGGAATCAGAATTGATAAGGAACACATTTCCGATCTCAAGAAGTTTCCTCCTTCTAAGAAGAAAAAGGGAGTTGCCAGATTTATCGCGATGGCCAAATACTTTCGGAAGTTTGTACCTAATTTCGCTCAGTCATCTGCCCCTCTTAACGATCTTCGTAAGAAGGATTGGGAATTTTTTTGGGGAGAGCCTGCAGGCCGCATTTGAGGCGATTAAGACAGCTCTAAGTAATTCTCCGAGAGACTGACTTGTTTCCTTTGCCTTGCGAAGATTGGTGGGACCTAAGCTTAGGCATTCGGTGTATGAGTGTGAGACTTTGGCTGTTCTGTTTGCTTTTGAAAAGTCTAATTTTTATCTTGAAAAATGGTTCAAATGGCTCAGAGCACTATGGGACTTAACATCTGAGGTCATCAGTCCGAGACTTAGAACTACACTTTGCCCATTAAAATTGCCACACCAAGAAGAAATGCAGATGATAAACGGGTATTCATTGGACAAATATATTATACTAGAACTGACATGTGATTGCATTTTCACGAAATTTGGGTGCATAGATCCTGAGAAATCAGTACCCGCAACAACCACCTCTGGCCGCAATAACGGCCTTGATACGCCTGGGCATTGAGTCAAACAGAGCTTGGATGGCGTGTAAAGGTACAGCTGCCCATGCAGCTTCAACACGATTCCACAGTTCATCACGAGTAGTGACTGGCGTATTGTGACGAGCCAGCTGCTCGGCCACCATTGACCAGAAGTTTTCAGTTGGTGAGAGATCTGGAGAATGTGCTGGCCAGTGCAGCAGTCGAACATTTTCTGTATCCAGAAAGGCCCGTACAGGACCTGCGAACGTGCGAGGTGGCGCAGTGGCTACCACACGGGACTTGTATTCGGGAGGACGACGGTTCAATCCCTCGTCCGGCGATTCTGATTTAGGTTTTCCGTGATTTCCCTAAATCGCTCCAGGCAAATGCCGGGATGGTTCCTCTGAAAGGGCACGACCGACTTCCTTCCCTGTCCTTCCCCAATCCGATGAGACCGATGACCTCGGTGTCTGGTCTCCTTCCCCAAACAACCCAACTCTAACAGGACCTCCAACATGCGATCGTGCATTACCCTGCTGAAATGTAGGGTTTCGCAGGGATCGAATGAAGGGTAGAGCCACGGATCGAAACAAATCTTGAAACGTCCCCTTTTTGAACAATTATACAAGACTGTGCTTTAACTGACACACAATATTTTTAGCGCAACGCAATCTGACTTTCAAAAAATCCCTACGAAAGAATGGCCCTGACTAACATTAACCTATGCGTTTCACAAATCGCTTACCTCACAAAAATCTTGGTTACTCGAACTACTGCAATACAGCTAGCGCCACTACTGCCAGCTAAATAAAAGATTCAAACTATGGAAGGCACTAACTACTGATAGGGATAGTTAGCAAATGAAAGATATTAATAGAGAACAAACACTGTATTTACCTTAATAGTCATAATATATATAGCAGTTTATGACAAATTACAAAACTCCGCCATCTCTCTCCCCACATCCACCACTGCTGGCGGCTCACCTCCAACTGCGCAACGCTATGCGCTGTTGACATCCAGCTGCCGCTGCCCAACACTACAATGGCAGACAACAATGCAAACTAGCCACAGACTGCACACAGCACAGCCAGTGATTTTCATACAGAGGTGGCGTTACCAATAAAAAAACCTAAACAGCCTACTTACATAGCCCCCATGCTCCCCACAAAAAATTTTACAAATTGTTTTGGGCAGTGGCCAATAATGATTTGATAAAATGTTTCATAATTACAATAACAAAGATATAAAATGCACACACTTATTGATACAATGTCGGTCAAAAGCTAAACTTTCTCACAGTCCATAAAGACAGTCGTAATCGTTCATCACAGTAAAATAGCAGTGTTTTTCTCAAAGTCCGAGCAGTAAAAGAAAATGCACATGGAAGTAATGGATTTCCATGCAGTCTTGAAGAAGTAGCGTTGTCCTTCCAACGGAAAGACAGTGCTGACTCTCGACATGCAGACAGATCATGGGCCGCAACAGAGTAAACCCACAGCGGAGTCAGTGATGTTTTGAAGAATATTGGTAGGTAGGTCATCACAGAGCACACCCACTGTAGTCCTGGTAGAGAGTATGGTATTGGTGGGCCACCAGAGGTGCAGACCCACTGCAGTCCTTGTAGAAATAATGGTATTGGTGGGTCATGAAAGGTGCAGACCCACTGCAGTCCTTGTAGAAATAATGGTACTGGTGGGTCATCATTGGTGCAGACCCACTGTAGTCCTTGTAGAGACGGCCAGCAGCCATCTGTTGCGACTGTGCAGGTGCACAATCACCATCGAAGAGTCTTGCGGAGAATATAGCAAGTCCATAACCACCACTTGTGCACTCACAAAGTTTTTGGAATTGTCCTTAGAACCAGCAATGCTGTTATCCAGTCCCTTGCTGAATTATTAACACACGTGCAAACACTAACAGTCCCTACTTCTCACATATTGTCCATATACTATGACCAACAGAAACGTGTGCAGTGAAATGTAACTTACAAGTTACTTAATTTGATGAACTGGTGTCAATTACAATTTTATAACATGAGAATACAATTACAAAGATACAGAAAACATCATTAAAAACATAGCAATACAGATAACATTTGTGGTAATACAGGCTTTACAAAAGAATAAAAATATACCTATACATCAGTGTTACAGAAATTATGACATAAGTTCATACATAAAAGATCAGAATAACTTTTGAAACATCAACTTCACACCTAAGCATTAAAACAGAACATAATAAATAATGTCTAAATATCTTTACAAAGAAAATAACATATTATTAGAAAAATTCTACAACATAACTCGTATCAGCTAAACACATAAAGACGGGAAAAACACAAATACACAAGGGAACACAAACACATAGTGGGATAACACAAGGAAAGGACAGGGTGTTTTTTACTGCAGTATTTTGCAAACAAAACTTTTACTTCTCGGAGATCTCCCTTCATTCGTCATTATTCCCAAAAAGTCCTATCTATACCTGCTTTCTATATTCTATTCATATTTCTTTCAAAATAATTATTTCTCAGTGCACAATACTCATTTTTGCCAAATCTGTTTCTTATAGCTTCTCAATGCATTTCTTCCAATTCATCATAGTTAGTTTCTTATATAGTCTACCCCCTCTTAAGCTAACTTAAATCTACTGAGCTCAGATATATATACCAAGGGACGAGGCAATGCAGCAGCACATAAAACAATTAATACAAACAGCATTGAAAAAAATGCAGATTTGCGAAGCAAGCAGCATTATAGAAATTAGCAAAGCAATTGCAATATTACAACTAATATAAGGCAATGTGCAGCAAACAAGAAAAATGAATCAGTAGTAAACTGGCTTAGAAGAGTAATACAAAGTCAAATTCAGTAACATTATGCCTGGCAACCAGAAGCAGAAAATTAAATATCTTATACCTAAATATGACATAGCTCAAGCAGAAAAAATAGTACACTAAAGACAACAATGCATATAAGGGAAATGTCTATTCACATCTTAATGTCTATGTAATTAAAGTGGTGCACCACAACAATTTATTGTAAAAAAAATATTACCATGTACTTGAAAAGAAAATTATGTGTGCAGTTACTGTTACTAGTCCCTTCTTATTGTTCTTTCCTTTCCAAGTGCTCTTTTTTTTTTTAAGAATGTGGATTACAAAATTATTATTTAATAGATCTGTTGACAGAAAGTGTTCACATTAGCAAATGCATTTTATTTTATAAAAGCAATGCTGCAACACAGCTGGAAACCAGATATCAAATGAAATAAGCAACTATGTACAAAGTAAAGCATAAGAACATCTTTCAGTAGTCATGAGGCATTTCATAAGTTAGTAGAAAAATCTCTCAACTAGAGAGACAGTAGTCATAATCAGGTGTATAGACATAAAAATATTTCTCGTCATTTCATTAGGCATTTCAGTAAATATCATAAATTAAGAGCTCCACAGTGTAATTATATGTTTTCAAGTTCGACCATGTAGTTTTTGCGATGCTTTCTACAAAGGAACGTCAATAGCGAGGTTAATGGCCTCCCTTTTTTTTTCTCCACCTGTACCTCTGAAAGTGCCTACAGAGACCTACCTTTCAGCTGGGCGCCAAAAACGCATTACGCCAAGGTCACTTACCTTTCTTAACGAAATATTTACGACAGCAGTTTCTGCTACAGTGACAGTCTCATATAAAAATTTCATAGGTCTTGAATTTGCGTTACAAATGTAGAAACAAAATCCTGTAAATATAACAGTGTGCAAAAAATTTTCGCCGGCATTGTGATACATTCACGCATTTACACACATTTCATAACTCTTAAAGTACGATTCTTGGTTTCCAACATCCTTTTTCACAAGTCAAAGTCCCTAACCACCATTACTCCTTACCTTATTACACATATACGTATTCATAGACATTCTTCAATATTTCATCATTACAGATATGTAGCATAATCAAATAACTCATATAGCATCAGCTTACTGATCATAAACATACCGCAACAGCATAATACACATAGTCATCGTAATAATAACATCATAACACCTCAGTCAAATCTCAAAAACGTCGTAGCTTTTTGCAATAATGTCAAAACCTAAAAAAAATTCTCTGCTCATTTCAAGAGTGTCATCTACCTCAAACGTACTTTAAAAATCATGATCTCATACCAAATAAATCATTCAAAGCTCTCATAGTATCACAATGGTTCTGAAAAAATATGAACAGTTCACAAAGTACAGACAAAATACAATTTCATAAGTGTGAAGGTATCCAACTGTGTAATTGCGTAAACATGTGTCACTGATATATTAAAAAAAAGCTTATCTCTCAGTTAAATGATCAGATAGCTGTGTAATTTGTGTGTTAGACAAATATGGTACCGATGTGTAAATTTGTATAAGCAAATACCATATTAGCTAGGGCTCCTTGTGCTTGCCAAACACATGGTACACAAAGTAGGCGTGTACCCCCCTGAGGATTAATGTAATTATACCCTCAGGTGTTACAGATTACAGCAATGGAATGAAATGTATCACAGAAAACCTTTGCATCATTGTACTTCAAATATCATTAAAAATAAATGTTTTAAGTACAAAATTAATCACTCAAATACGTGTACTGTAGCGCTAAACTGTGCGTCTTGTAAGATAATCTCTGTGGAAGTCTCGTAGTTATCGTCCTCCGAAAGCTAAGTTCTGCAGAAGCCAATGTACTTACCTCATGATACACCAAATTTCAAGTAAACCAAAATGTTGCATTAAAATCTCATTAGCAGTACTGGTAAATGTTCTAAGTATGTGAGCCTTATAGTCGTTACGTAAACGTGCAACTAACAAGCAAGAATGTACACACACAGTAACACTGTGTTGTCTGTTCACAATAACAATGCATTCGTAATTTCTGTTTAAATAAGTTCTCTTGGTTCTTGACTGGATATTTAACTTCAAACATTGTTGCATATTAACAGTTTCTTAAGTCTGACAAAGCATACTAGAAATATGAAGTGAAAAGTTTTATGGCAAAGACAAAGTTAAAAAGCAGATTATCTTTCAATAAACGGTTTTACATGTGAAATGTGGTGTAAACCTTTACTCTTCCTAGTACGCAGACTTTCAACTGAAAAGCAATTGTCATGTTTTATACGTCGGTAAGGCCGGTATTACACTATCAAATTTCTTTGTCCAATATCTTTGTCCAATATCTTTGTCCAATATCTTTGTCAAAGATATTTGATAGTGTAATAGGGATCTTTGACAAATGTTGTCCAATATTTGATCAAATCTAGGCCAAGGCCGTATATTTGATCAAAGAAATCGCTTGTCTTCTGTTCACTGCAATGCGATATGTTACCACGCGGAGCGCTAGCATCGCTGCAGCGTTCTGTCGTCTGTAGTGTTTTTATAACCATTGCCGGTAAATACAATTGGTGTGTGCCGACAACTACAGAATTAATAGAGATGTCTGAAGCTGATGAGGCACTTTACAACGTGAGGCACCCTGAATACAAAAATAGATTAAGAAGATTGGAGACCTAACCTGACCTAACCTAACCTAACATAACCCTCTCCTGTAGCAAGGAATCGGAGTGTTATAGTGAGCCTGTCTTCTGAAGATGTAGCAGTTCTTAAGTGAAAATTGTGCTTTGTGATATGAGGATACACTTCATTGAGCACATACAGAAATGTATGCTCATCCATTCTTAAGTAATTGATGTACGACTTGACGTCTTCCACTGTAAGCTCACGTAACAAGTTTTGTTGAATGCTTTTATCGTGTCGTCGTAAAACCCACGGCTTCACCCAGATTAGATTAGTTTTTCGTTCCATAGATCCGTGCTGAAATAAAAATACTAATAGTATGAATAAATACAATACATCATTTGTTTCTATTAAAAATTTCGCCAATGGAGTAGAAGGAGTTGGCCAGTAGTAAGTCTTTCAGGCTCCTTTTAAACTGATCTTTATTTCTAACTAAATTTTTTATGTTTCCTGGCAAATTATTGAAGATGAGTGTTCCTGAGTAGTGGACCCCTTTTGAACTAAAGTAAGTGCTTTTAAGTCCTTGTGCAGATCATTTTTGTTCCTGGTATTGTATGTATGAACTGAGTTGTTTGTTGGAAAAAGAGATATATTATTTACGACAAATTTTATTAAGAAGTAAATATACTGAGAGGCAGTAGTTAGTATACCCAGTTCTTTGAAGAGGTTTCTGCAGGAGGTCCATGAATTTACTCCACAAATAATACGTATTACACGCTTTTGGACCTTGAAAACTTTTGTTTGACTTCAAGATTTACCACAAAATATTATTCCATATGACATTATGGAATGAAAGTATGCAAGCTTTTTCATTTTTATGTTGCCTATGTCTGCTAACACTCGAATTGCAAATACAGATTTGTTAAGGCGTTTCTGCAGTTCTGTGGTGTGCTCCTCCCAACTGAATTTATTATCAAGTTGTAATCCCAGGACTTTCAAGACTGTCAACCTCGTATGTATGGTTCCATTTTTTCCCCCCACTTCTTTTCCGCATGTGCAGACAATGCAATTGGAGTACGTAGAACTGCTGCGGTTAATAACAAGTTGTTGTCAGCCATCTTGGACTTTGACGAAAAATTTGATGACAGTGTAATACCCCTTGTAGCGCTACGTCAAAGATCTTTGTCAAATATATTGGATGGAATATTGGATCACATCTTTGATCAAATCTTTGACAAAGAAATTTGATAGTGTAATACCGGCCTAAGGAATGCTAAATCTTTTCTCAAGGTTAGCGTCTGTGTTATTTTTCTCTGAGCCAGCCGGCGCAGGTGGCTGCCTGTGGTGCGAGTCATTGTCTGTTCCTTTGTTGGCACGCGTCGTTATTGGGATTAGGAGACCTAACTTCTACAAATCCCCTTGCTGAGAGGGCCCAGCTCTGTTAGAATCCCGCCAGTTCTGATGAAATTCAGGTCTGTCGTTATGATTATCTCGTCTGTCGTCATGTCGGTAGATTTCATAATTTCTTTCTTGTCGGTCACGTGGTGGAGAATTTCTCCCTGAATCGTAACTGCGCGCTGGACCGTTGCGTCTAAAGTTATGCTGTCTCCCTTGATAATAATTGTTTTGGTTCCCATATTGTCCGTTTCTAAGGTAATCTCTGTCATATTCACTACTTCGGAAATGCGATCTTTCTCTGTAACTATTATTACTCTGCCAGTGGTTGTCATATGGGTAGTGTCTGTTTTGGTACGATTTGCGTTGTAAGAATAGCCTTGTCGTGTCCAGTTATTGTTTCTGTCGTCACGGAATTGTGATGTATGTGACCTGTAGTGATTATTTTCCTGTTTTCGCATCCGGTGACTGTCTGTGTCAATTTCTAATTCTTGTAGGAGTCCCTGAAAAGCTTCAATGTCGTCTTTGCAACGTCCTGCCAAAATAATATGTCGTAAATGTTCCGGTAATTTGATTAAGCAAATGCGGATGAGTTCTGAGGGGCTGTATGGGTTTGAAAGATACTGATTCTTATGCAACATGTCTTCAAAATATTTCACAAGACTGGAAAATTCAGATTGTTCAAAGTGTTTCATCATCATGATGCTATGTTTTACTCGGTCTTGTGTAGCTTGAGACCAATATGCTGAGAGGAAGGCATGGTAAAATTCTCCTTCACTGTGACAATCGTGAATGACCGATCGCATTCTTACAGCTGGTTCATTCTCCAAGTAGCCACACATAAATTCTAACCTGTGCTCCAATGACCAGTTGGGAGGAAAACAATGAGAGAATTGATGGAGCCACACTTGTGGATGAATCTCGTTGGCAGAATTCTTAAACGTTTTGAATTTACGTGTAGTAATGAACAGCTTATAGTCAAAATCATCGTGTCGGCGAGTAGCATATCGGTCATTGTTACGTCATTTCGGCGGTTCCATTTCAAAATTCGGTGCACCTTGCCAATTTCTTTCATAATTTCCGAAGTGTCCTGTGTTATTATTTTGTGGCTGTTCCGTATTTCTATGTCCCTCTTCCCGTATTGGGGCGCGAGTGTCCTCTGAAATACGTAAATCTTGTATTACCTGTGTCAGCTGATCTTGTACTTCGCGGATTTCTCTTTGGTGTTGCGTATTAATTTGATTCTGATTTTGTTTGAATTTCCTAATTTGTTCGCACTCTTCTGTGTCATTAAAGACTACCGGTTTTGTGTCATTCAGATTATCATCTACCTTCGTAGATAAATTAGTGAACTGATCCGAAAGTTCGGCTACTTTCTCCGATAGTGTACTTATTTCCTCAGTGTGTTTTTCTGAACCAAGTTTCAGAGTATCTACTGTGTCCTTTAAGTTTTCCTGAGTTTTTGCAAGTTGCGTAACCGAATCGGTAGATGCAACTGAGTCAAATTTAGCTTGCAAGGTCTCATGATGTTCATGAACAATAGTTTGCAGTTCTTTTATGGCTGCTTCGTGATTCTGTAATGCATTTTCATGACGCGAAAAAATAGGTTGGAAATGCTCACAAATTTGTGTTTTTACGTCATTACAGACTTTTTGACATTTCGATTCGATGTTATGTAACTCAGTAGTTAAATCTTCACGTGTTTGTTCAAGCGTCGTGTCTAACATTTTAAGATTTTGTCCCATTTGTTGCATTAATTGTAATAACAATGCACTGGTGTCTGAAACATGTTCCTCAGTGCTTTTCGGCAGTGAATTTGCACCGGCAACATTCACATTTTGACAAGCGGAAAATGTGTCTTGACTCATTTGAGAAAACGGTGAGGACGCAAAACCTGAATCTACAGTATTTGCAAACTTGTGTCCTGTCATTTCGGATTCCTGAGGCGAGCTTCGATCGATAATGCTTCCCTGTTCACTACCTGTTTCACTGTCTACGCCATTGTTTGCAGCCCGCTCCATTTCCCTATGCACAATTACCAAATTACTACTTTGAACGTCTGTTAATTCATTACACAGTGGTGCTGGCAAGCTACGCTCGTCGTCACTATTATTTCTCAGTATACTTTGGAGCCTAGTGTTACGTTTTTCACACGCCATTATTGTCACAATATTTCACACGATAACACAGAAAAGCACAATTTGAAGAGCAAAAATAAGAGAACACATTAACATAACACTGAAAATAATATCTAGTTAACTGCAAGCGCAGCTGCGAAATACTTGGAGCAAATCTAAATGCATGCCACAACTGTGTACAACAATGAAAAACTACAACTACAAAGGAAATTCTCTCTGCAATTACGCGCTAGCAATAAACAATAGCTACACTAATTACACAAACTAAAAAAAAATCGGAAGATTCCAGTGAGGTATCCTCGGCTAAGGGTCGACATATGAAACGTCCCCTTTTTGAACAATTATACAAGACTGTGCTTTAACTGACACACAATATTTTTAGCGCAACGCAATCTGACTTTCAAAAAATCCCTACGAAAGAATGGCCTTGACTAACATTAACCTATGCGTTTCACAAATTGCTTACCTCACAAAAATCTTGGTTACTCGAACTACTGCAATACAGCTAGCGCCACTACTGCCAGCTAAATAAAAGATTCAAACTATGGAAGGCACTAACTACTGATAGGGATAGTTAGCAAATGAAAGATATTAATAGAGAACAAACACTATATTTACCTTAATAGTCATAATATATATAGCAGTTCATGACAAATTACAAAACTCCGCCATCTCTCTCCCCACATCCACCACTACTGGCGGCTCACCTCCAACTGCGCAACGCTATGCGCTGTTAACATCCAGCTGCCGCTGCCCAACACTACAATGGCAGACAACAATGCAAACTAGCCACAGACTGCACACAGCACAGCCAGTGATTTTCATACAGAGGTGGCGTTACCAATAAAAAAACCTAAACAGCCTACTTACAATCTGTAATGTAACTTCCAATGTTCAAAGTGCCGTCAATGCGAACAAGAGGTGACCGATACGTGTAACCAATGGCACCCCATACCATCACGCTGGGTGATACGCTAGTATGGCGATGACGAATACACGCTTCCAATGTGCGTTCACCGCGTTGTCGCCAAACACGAATGCGACCATTGTGATGCTGTAAACAGAACCTGGATTCATCCGAAAAAAATAACGTTTTGCCATTCGTGCACCCAGGTTCGTCGTTGAGTACACCATCGCAGGCGCTCCTGTCTGTGATGCAGCGTCAAGGGTAACCGCAGCCATGGTCTCCGAGCTGGTAGTCGGTGCTGCTGCAAACGTCGTCGTACTGTTCGTGGAGATGGTTGCTGTCTTGCAAACGTCCCCATCTCAGGGATCGAGACGTGGCTGCACGATCCGTTACAGCCATGCGGGTAAGATGCCTGTCATCTCGACTGCTAGTGATACGAGGCCGTTGGGATCCAGCACGGCGTTCCGTATTACCCTCCTGAACCCACCGACTCCATATTCTGCTAACAGTCATTGGATCTCGACCAACGCGAGCAGCAATGTCGCGATACGATAAACCGCAATCGCGATAGGCTACAATCCGACCTTTATCAAAGTCGGAAACGTGATGGTACGCATTTCTCCTCCTTACACGAGGCCTCACAACAACGTTTCACCAGGCAACGCCGGTCAACTGCTGTTTGCGTATGAGAAATCGGTTGGAAACTTTCCTCATATCAGCACGTTGTAGGTGTCGCCATCGGCGCCAACCTTGTGTGAATGCTCTGAAGAGCTAATCATTTGCATATCACAGCATCTTCTTCCTGTCGGTTAAATTTCGCGTCTGTAGCGCGTCATCTTCGTAGTGTAGCAATTTTAATGGGCAGTAGGGTACTTAAACCTATCTGACCTAAGGACAGCACACACATCCATGCCAGAGGCAGGATTCGAACCTGCGACCGTAGCAGCAGCGTGGTTCCGGACTGAAGCGCCTAATACCGCTCGGGCACAACGGCTGGCCTTTATCTTGAACACATAGAATTTGACCTAGAGACAGACAACCAGAACTGGAGTTGGATTTTGGCCAGCCCAAGGAATACGGGCAGGGCTGCAAGGTGGGCGATCCGTATATCTGCCGTTCGTTTCCAGGTTCGCCATACCAAGGGCTCAGATAACTGGGTGACCAAAGCGCTCAGCCACATGTTTGAGGAGGGCCCCCACGAATCTGGGGAATGTTGTTCCGTCATCAGGTCTTCCGTTTTCGACGCATTAACTGAGATACCTCAGTTATTTTCTGATTTAAGGAATAAGCAGGACAAGATCCTTAATTAGGATCTGTAGGAAGTCTGTTGTTGGCAGGTGCGAAACATTGCGGAGAGTATACTTTGTCGTGAAGTTGGGAAATTATCCGAGCCCAAAATTTGTTTGCCTGTTGAACTTATGCCATCTGTATTTTGTTATTTTCACAGTTCCTTGTTAGGTGGGCATCTGGGTCTCTATAAAAACCTTTGCTAAGGACCGTGCTCATTTTACATGGCCGTTCTTGTACAAGTATATTCGCCGATTGATTCAGGAGTGTGAATCTTGCAAAATGAGGAAGTCCAATTGCAACTCACTTGAAGACTTATTGTATTTCGAATGGGAGCGAAGCCTTGTGGATAAAGTATTCATGGATTGCGGCGGTCTCTTGCCTCGAACAAGAGCTGGGAATCGTTATATATTAGTTATTGTTGATGTCTTTTCTCGTTATAGGTGGCTTTTGCCAAGTAGAAGTGTTACTGTCTCATTAACTATTCGTCATTTAACTCAAATATTATCCTGATTAGGTCCACCAAAGGACCTTGTCAGCGACAGTGCCCTCGCCTCTGTGTCATGAGAGTTTAAGCAGTTTCGTTTTGGTAATGCCGTTAAGCACATTGTGACCACCCCATATTACGCTCTACTTTTCTGAGAGGTTTAACCGTAATCTTAAGGCCGCCTTAATTATTTGTCATGCTAAGAATCACACCAAATGGGACAATTCCGTTCCTTGCATTAACGCGGCCTTTGTAATAGGATGACCAGAGCGGGTGACGTGGTCGGGGTTGTAGGGCGTGGCTGGGTAGAAGAAGGTGGTTGTTTTCAGCAATCTTCCTCTTTATCGTTGGTTCTTCCAATAACTTTTCCGTTAGCTCAGCCCCACTGCTCGTGTCGTGGTGGAGACGTGCTGATGCACGCAGTCCGGTTAACGCGACGCCATGCACGGTCAGCGGCTGCGCAGGCGGTAGGAGGTTAGCAGCAGGAGGCCCGGCCGAGCGCCTCCTGCAGGCACTGCGGCTCGTGACGACGCCGGGAGGCGCCGGTGCAGCAACGGGGAACGCCCTCCGCTGGCCGGCCCTCGGGGACATTGTCACTGATGACGACGACGTAACAGCGACCGAACGCCCAATCGGTCGAACCGCATGCCGACGCCCATCTCTGATGCCCTTAAATAGTGCAGACCGCTGCTGAATCCGCCGGTTACGCGGCGCCGATATTTATTAGAACGTCCTCGATGAGTTGTCTAACGCAACCACGCCACACGCGGCCCGCGCCTGCGTAATTCTGCTAATGCTGCGTTCTGGCTGTCGATGGCTGCCGCGCACGTACACACATACTGATGCTCGTTGCAAGAGTGTGACACCTGCATAACGCGTCGGCCAGCCTTCGTCCGCCGTCTGCCGTGAGGCTGGCGCATCGCGCACTGAAACACACTAAATCACAATTTCGCACCATATTTCCTAAAAACAACCCCTTGTCCTCTACACCTTCAATTCAGCACAGCATGAGGCTTCTAAAGCAGTTGCTGCTGCTTTGATGTTTCCTTATTCCATTAATTATCCTCTGGCTGATTTGTGGAGTGTAAATGATCTGTTGTCTGAGTGAATTATCCTTGTCTTGACATCTTGGGTTGTCGGGTGTTCTGCCGGATGTCAGCGTCGTACTTGCACGATATTTCGGTCACGTAGCTCGTAACCTTCATCAGGTGCGACCTGAGACTGCTCCTCGAGTGGACCTGGTCCAGTATTTATGCCTATGGCCTTCCCCCTCCACCAACGGCTGCAGGCGCTTCCTCTGTGGTCCGCGCCCATTCCCTGCGACCTGCTGGAGCGTTGCTGCTCCGTTTTCCGTCCGCTGCGGTTCTAGGCGTTCCCTCTGCGGTCCGCGCCCACCAACCCCGCTCCTGGGGGTTTCATCTACGGTCTGGGGTACCAAGCGTTCCCCCTGCGGTCCGCGCCCGCTCACCACGACCTGTTGGAGCGTTTCCGCTCCGTTTTTCGTCCACTGCGGCTCTGGATGTTCCCTCTGCGGTCCGCGCCCACCAGTCCCACTTCTGGGTGTTCCATCTTCGGTCTGGTGCTCCTGGCAGTCCGTCAGGGGCTCGTTTTCCATCTTCATGTCTCTGGTTCTGCCAGGAGCACCAGACCGAAGATGGAACACCCAGAAGTGGGACTGGTGGGCGCGGACCGCAGAGGGAACATCCAGAGCCGCAGTGGACGAAAAACGGAGCGGAAACGCTCCAACAGGTCGTGGTGAGCGGGCGCGGACCGCAGAGGGAACATCCAGAGCCGCAGTGGACGAAAAACGGAGCGGAAACGCTCCAACAGGTCGTGGTGAGCGGGCGCGGACCGCAGGGGGAACGCTTGGTACCCCAGACCGTAGATGAAACCCCCAGGAGCGGGGTTGGTGGGCGCGGACCGCAGAGGGAACGCCTAGAACCGCAGCGGACGGAAAACGGAGCAGCAACGCTCCAGCAGGTCGCAGGGAATGGGCGCGGACCACAGAGGAAGCGCCTGCAGCCGTTGGTGGAGGGGGAAGGCCATAGGCATAAATACTGGACCAGGTCCACTCGAGGAGCAGTCTCAGGTCGCACCTGATGAAGGTTACGAGCTACGTGACCGAAATATCGTGCAAGTACGACGCTGACATCCGGCAGAACACCCGACAACCCAAGATGTCATTAGATCGCCGGGAAAGCCTGAAGAGTTACATCAAAATATCCTTGTCTTGTTAAAGAGAGCTGGTACAGAGCTAGGAAAAACATCGACCTAACCCATCGCTATCAAGAGAGATGGTATAACCAGGAAAGGAGACCATTTGAAGCGGAGTTGGGTATAAAGTATTTGTTCAGAATTTTAGCTTGGTAATCAGGGTAACAGGAAGCTTGCACTTAGGTTTGTGAGACCCTGTGCAGTTGTTAAGCTTCAGTCCTATTATTCAGATGGTGCACAACTTTGTGACTGGGAAAAACTTGGAGGTATGTGTGAGCCAAATAAAAATCTAAGTGATTTATTGCTCTCCTTTTCTCATTAAAAAAATGGGGGTTGGGTTTTCAGCTTGAGTGGGGGAGGTTGAGCCACACCGTCTCACTTCATCTTCCAACTATCGATAGCTTCTATCCGAGATCTCACCAGATCGGACGTTTAACTTCCTTGTGCAGTTATCACTGCAGGTTTCTCTGAATACAGTTATTATAAAAAGTTAGTGATTAAAAATACTAGTAAAAAGTATAATCTGCTTAACTTTAAAAGCAACAAACCAATCAGTAAAATGGCAATAAATGAAACATGTACCTTGCTTATCAGTCAGTACATCTTCCTCACTCTGAGTATTGTGTACAGACTTTCGTTACGAAACTTGTGTGTACTACTGTTATAAATTCAGTATCGAAACTTATCACATGAATCAAGTTAGCGACAATATATGTACGCCCGTAATCCAGTCCGAGACTCAGATCTAATATTCATTTTCTGATTTACATCGAAGTGTGCCGCTCTCTCGAATTTTTGTGGAAATGTTAAACAGAAACTTATTATTGTATCCGAAACGCTCTGAAGCTTCGGACGTACCACAGAATTGAAATCTTACATTTCTGGACAAAAGTTTACAGCAGAAATCAGTCATTTCTCATCTGGTACAATACACCAAACGCTGTCAATTTTGCAAAACAAGCCACCACAATAACATTATATCGTAATTTTCGGGGAATGACAACAATATTCAGAAGGTGTAGTTGCAGATACTGTGGCGTTAACCCGGAGACTGGGCTCGGAGACCATTCTTGGTTCATTCCAGAAACTGAAAGAGATGGTTGAGAAGACTAGGCTTGCACAAGGATTTCAACAAGGAATCGAACGTAAACTTAACTAAAAGTTTTTCGTTATCAGGTAGCAGAAACAAGAAATGTTGGAAGACCAAACAGAAGCTGTATCCAACAAGTTCAAACTCGAAGCTGCATTAGACCATCAGGATTACTTACTTGTTGTTGGAAAAATAAGAAAGATGTTGTTCCAGCGGCATAAAGTTCTGGGTACTGCGCCATTCAGTGCAATTTTAAATGTATTTTTTACTTAGACAATTCTTGTAAGATCTTCGAAACAACATTATGCAATATATAACTGAATGGAGATTAATTTGGAAACAAAACATCTAGTATGACCATATAAAAATCTAATTATAAGAAACCATGCAAAAAATCTTGGCTTACTAAACGTATAAAAATATCTTGTAAGAGTAATGACCCAGAAACAGCCAAATATTATAAAAACTACCGTGCTACATTAAGAAAGGTTATAAAAAGCCCAGAAGCATGTGCATCATGTCTGAGATTAATACCTCTGATAACAAAATCAAAACAATTTGGAATATTATTACAAGGGAGACAGGGCAACCAAGAGTACAGGATGACGATATTACTATCAAAGCGAATTGAAAGTTGACAAACAACAAGCCGGAAGTCGAAAACATTTTGAATAATCATTTTTTAAATGTTGTAGAGAAAATAGAATCTAAATGTTCATTAGAAGAAGCAAGGCAGTTAATGGAAGAAGCCTTACCCACTACATTTGATACAATTGAAATTCCACCCACCTCTTCTTCAGAAATTAGGGAGATAATAAACTCTCTCAAGAATAAAAGCTCACATGGAATTAATGGCATTTTCAGCAGGATAAGAAAAGCTTGTTCCCAAGAGATAAGTGGGATTCTTAGCCACATACGTAATAGCTGTCTGAAGCAGGTTATTTTCCCAGATAGACTGAAGTATGCCATTGCTAAACTACTGCATAAAAAGGGGATACGTCTGATATCAACAACTACCGCCCAATCTCTCTTCTGACTGCCATACCCAAAATTCTTGAAAAAGTAATGTATTGTAGAGTAGCTTCACACCTTTGTAAAAATAAAGTTTTAACAAAATATCAGTTTGGTTTCCAGTAAGGTTTTTCAACGGAAAATGCTATATATACTTTCACTAATGAAATATTAAATGCTCTGAGTAACCAGAAGTCACCCACTGGGATTTTTTGTGATCCCTCAAAGCCTTTTGATTGTGTAAATCATGGAATACTTCTAGATAAGCTCAAGTACTGTGGTATGAATGGGACTGCGCTCAAATGGTTTAAATCATACCTAACTGGAAGAGTGTAGAAAGTTGAAATAAGCAGTTCACATAATATGTAAAAAACTGCTGATTTCTCAAACTGGAGAACAATCAAGAATGGGGTGCCACAAGGTTCGGTCTTGGGTCCTCTGCTGGTCTTAATATATATTAATGGCTTGCCATTCTATATTCACGAAGATGCAAATCTGGTACTTTTTGCCGATGATACAAGTATAGCTATCACACCCAACAGACAAGAATTAAGTGTTGAAATTGTAAACGATGTTTTTCAGAAAATCATTAAGTGGTTCTCTGCAAATGGGCTCTCATTAAACTTTGACAAAACACAGTATATACAGTTCCACACAGTAAATGGAATCACACCATTAATAAATATAGACTTCGATCAGAAATCGGTAGCTAAGATATGTAAGTAGGCTGTTTAGGTTTTTTTATTAGTAACGCCACCTCTGTATGAAAATCACTGGCTGTGCTGTGTGCAGTCTGTGGCTGCTTTGCATTGTTGTAATACTCGCCATTGTAGTGTTAGGCAGCTGGCTGTGAACAGCGCATAGCGTTGGGCAGTTGGAGGTGAGCCGCCAGCAGTGGTGGATGTGGGGAGAGAGATGGCGGAGTTTTGTAATTTGTCATGAACTGCTATATATATGATGATATCAAGGTAAATACAGTCTTTGTTCTCTATTAATATCTTTCATTTGCTAACTATCCCTATCAGTAGTTAGTGCCTTCCATAGTTTCAATCTTTTATTTAGCTGGCAGTAGTGGCGCTCGCTGTATTGCAGTAGCTTGAGCAGCGAAGATTTTTGTGAGGTAAGTGATTTGTGAAAGGTATAGTTTAATGTTAGTCAGGGCCATTCTCTTGCAGAGATTATTGAAAGTCAGATTGCGTTGCGCTAAAAATATTGTGTGTCAGGTTAAGCACAGTCCTGTATAATTGTTCAAAAAGGGGATGTTTCATATGTCGACCCTTAGCCTAGGATACCTCACTGGAATCTTCTGATTTTTTCTTGTAGTTTGTGTAATTAGTGTAGATTTTGTTTATTGCTAGCGCGTAATTGTAGAGAGAATCTCCTTTGTAGTTGCAGTCTTTCATTGTTGTACAGTAAAACAGGTGTGGCACGCATGTAGATTTGCACCAAGTATTTCGCAGCTGCAATTAACTAGATATTATTTTCAGTGTTATGTTAATGTGTTTTCTTATTTTTGCTCTTCAAATTGTGCTTTTCTGTGTTGTCGTGTGAAATACTGTGACAATAATGGCGTGTGAAAAACGTAATACTAGGCTCCAAACTAAATTGAGAAATGACAGTGAAGACGAAAGCAGTGTGTTAGCGCCGCAGAGTAATGAATTAACTAATGTTCAAAGTAGTAATTTGGTAACTGCGCATAGGGAAATGGAGCGGGCGGCAAACAATGGTGTAGACAGTGAAACAATTAGAGAACAGGGAAGCATTATCGATCGATCGGTCAGCAACAGCTCGCCTCAGGAATCTGAAATGACAGGAAACAATCTCGCAAATATTGTAGACTCAGGTTTTGGGTCCTCACCGTTTTCTCAAATGAGTCAAGACACATTTTCTGCTTGTCAAAATGTGAATGTTGCCGGTGCAACTTCACTGCCGAATAGCACTGAGGAACATGTTTCAGACACCAGTGCATTGTTATTACAATTAATGCAACAAATGGGACAAAAGCTTGAAAAATTAGACACAATTGAACAAAATCAGAAACAAATGGAACAAAATCAGAGTCAAACACAGCAACAGTTAGACGCAATGGAACAAAAGCTTCAAAAGTTAGACTCAGTGGAAAATAAGCTTGAACAAACACGTGAAGATTTAACTACCGAGTTACATAATATTGAATCGAAATGTCAAAAAGTCTGTAATGATGTAAAAACACAAATTTGTGAGCATTTTCAACCTATTTTTTCGCGGCATGAAAATGCATTACAGAATCACGAAGCAGCCATAAAAGAACTGCAAACCATTGTTCATGAAAATCATGAGACCTTGCAAGCTAAATTTGACTCAGTTGCATCTACCGATTCGGTTACGCAACTTGCAAAAACTCAGGAAAACTTAAAGGACACAGTAGATACTCTGAAACTTGATTCAGAAAAACACAGTGAGGAAATGTGTTCACTATCGGAGAAAGTAGCCGAACTTTCGGATCAGTTCACTAACTTATCTACGAAGGTAGATGATAATCTGAATGACACAAAACCGGTAGTCTTTAATGACACACAAGAGTGCGAACAAATTAGGAAACTGAAACAAAATCTGAATCAACACCAAAGAGAAATCCGGGAAGTACAAGATCAGCTGACACAGGTAATACAAGAATTACGTATTTCAAAGGACACTCGCGCTCCAACACGGGAAGAGGGAAATAGAAATACGGAACAACCACAAAATAATAACACAGGGCACTTCGGAAATTATGAAAGAAATTGGCAATGTGCACCGAATTTTGAGATGGAACCGCCGAAACGACGTAACAATGACCGATATGCTACTCGCCGACACGATGATTTTGACTATAAGCTGTTCATTACTACACGTAAATTCAAAACGTTTAAGAATTCTGCCAACGACATTCATCCACAAGCGTGGCTTCATCAATTCTCTCATTGTTTTCCTCCCAACTGGTCGTTAGAACACAGATTAGAATTTATGTGTGGCTATTTAGAGAATGAACCAGCTGTAAGAATGCGTTCGGTCATTCACGATTGTCATAGTGAAGGAGAATTTTACCATGCCTTCCTCTCAGCATATTGGTCTCAAGCCACACAAGACCGAGTAAAACACGGCATCATAATGGTGAAACATTTCGAACAATCTGAATTCTCCAGTCTTGTGAAATATTTTGAAGACATGTTGCACAAGAATCAGTACCTGTCAAACCCATACAGCCCCTCAGAACTCATCCGCATTTGCTTAATCAAACTGCCTGAACATTTACGACATATTATTTTGGCAGGACGTTGCAAAGACGACATTGAAGCATTTCAAGGACTCTTACAAGAACTGGAAATTGACACTGACAATCGCGGAACGCACGAGCACAACAATTACAGATCACATCCGTCGCAATTCCGCGATGACAGAAATAATATACGACAAGGCTATTCTTTCAACGTAAATCGTGACCGAAACAGACACCACCCGTATGACAACCGTTGGCAGAGTAATAGTGACAGAGAAAGATCGCATTTCCGAAGTAATGAATGTGACAGAAACAATCATAGAAACAGACAATATGGTAATCAGAACTATCATTATCAAGGAAGACAGAATAACTTTAGACGCAACGGTCCAGCGCGCAGTTACGATTCAGGGAGAAATTCTCCACCACTTGACCGACAAGAAAGAAACCACAGAAACTACCGACATGACGACAGACGATGTGATCGTAACGACAGACCTGAATTGCATCAGAACTGGCGGGATTTAAACAGGGCAGGGCCCTCTCGTCACGGTGAATTTGTAGAAATTAGGTCTCCAAATCCCAGTAACGACGCGCGCCAACAAAGAGACAGACAATAACTCGCACAGCAGGCAGCCGCGTGCGCCCGCTGGCTCCGAGAAAAATAACATAAGACGCTAGCCTTGAGAATAATTTTAGCATTCTTTACCGACGTATACCGCATGATAATTACGTTCAAGTTGAAACTCTGAGTACTGTGAAGAGTAAAGGTTTACACCACATTTCACATGTAAAACCGTTTATTGAAAGATAATCTGCTTTTTAACTTTGTCTTTGCCATATAACTTTTCACTTCACGTTTCTAGAATGCTTTGTCAGACTTAGAATCTGTTAACATACAACAATGTTTGAAGCTAAGTATCTAGTCTAGAACCTAGGGAACATTTTTAAACAGAAGTTACGAATGCATTGTTATAGTGAACAGACGACACAGTGTTGTATTTGTACATTCTTGCTTGTTAGTTGCACGATTACGTAACGACTATCAGGCTTGTACATACTTAGGACACATACTGGTACTGCTAATGAGATTTTCATGCAACATTTTGGTTTACTTGAAAAGAAATTCTTTAGTTGAAGTACTTTCTGTGGGATTAAAGATGACTTAGCACTTGGTTTCTTTGACAGCTACACAATTATATCACGACGCTACTAATGTGTGACACAATTTACATTGTTGCTTTTGTGCTGCATCTGCTTTATATCTGCACAGATCTGAATTCTTCTGGAAAGTAAAACATGTTTAATAGTGACTTTGTGGTATAGCTAGAATAAGACAGCCTTTTTCTTATTAGCACAACAATACGTTACAGTGTAGTACTTTCTTGATCACGGTACTGTACGTAATAACTACGATATCTATACGCAAAGCATTTCACTTTTGTTTATCATGGGGTAAGTACATTGGCTTTTGCAGAACTTAGCTTTCGGAGGACGATAACTACTACACTTCCACAGAATTATCTTACAGCAAGACGCACATTTAGCGCTACAGGACACGCATTTGAGTGATTAATTTGGTACTCAAAACATTTATTTTTAAAGATATTTGAAGTACAATGATACGAAGTTTTTCCGTGATACATTTCATTCCATTGCAATAATCTGTAACACCTGAGGGTATAATTACATTAATCCTCAGGGGGGGTACACGCTTACTTTGTGTACCATGTGTGTGGCAACCACAAGGAACCCTAGCTAATATGGTATTTGCTTATACAACTTTAAACATCGGTACCATATTTCTGTAACACAAATTACACAGCTATCTTGATCATTTAACTGAGAGATAAACATTTTTTTTACTGCATCAGTGACACATGTTTACGTAATCACACAGGTGGATAACTTCACACTTACGAAATTGTATTTTGTCTGTATTTCGTGAAATGTTCATATTTTTTTCGGAACCATTGTGATACTATGAGAGCTTTGAATGATGTATTTGGTATGGGATCATGATTTTTGAAGTGCATTTGAGGCGGATGACACTTTTGACATGAGCAGAGAATTTTTTTTAGGTTTTGAAACTATTGGAGGAAGCTACGACGATTTTGAGAGTTGACTGAGGTGTTATGATGTTATTTTTACGACGACGATGTGTATTATGCTGCTGAGGTATGTTTATGGTCATGCAGCTGATGCTATATGAGGAATTTGATTATGCTACGTGTTTCATATGATGAAATATTAAAGAAGCGTCGACGAATATATATATGTGTAATAAGGTAAGGAGTAATGAGTAGCGGTTAGGAACTCTGCCTTGTGAAGACGTATGTTGGAAACCAAGAATCGTACTTTAAGAGTTATGAAATGAAATGTGTGTATATGCGTGAATGTATCACAATGCTGACGAATATTTTTTTTTGGACACTTACATTTATAGGATTTTGTTTCTACAGATTTGCAACGCTAATTCTTGACCTGTGAAATATTTTTATATGAGACTGCCACTGTAGCGCAAACTGCTGTCGTAAATATTTCCGTACGAAAGTGAAGTGACCACCTGCACGTAATGCGTCGCGGGCACCCACCAGGGCGACAGCCGCCCGAAAAAAAGCCATTAGCCTTCCAGCGGCACAGGTAGAAAAAAAAAAGGGGAGGCCATTATCCTCGCTATTGACGTTCCTTTGTAGAAAGCATCGCAAAAACGACACGGTCGAACTTGAAAACGATGAGAAACATTTCACGGCTATTGTCGTGCTAATTGAGAGAAATGCCATATGGCTAGTGAATGACGTTTCACGCCTTGCTTTGCCCATTTTGTTTAGTATCTAGTTTCTAGCTGCACTGCAGCATTGGTAAAAATAAAATTTTATAGATGTACTAATATAAATATTTTCTGTCTACAGATCCAGTAAATAATAGTTTTGTGATCTACTTCCAAGAAAACGAGGCACATAAATAGACATTTCCCTTCACAGGAATTGCATAACTAATTTCTTTACGATTTGGTAACTTATCTGCTAGTGTAAGTTCTCGTGATGCATCACTCTAGTGTTAAGATGTGACATACATGGCCATTTTTACTGTAATATTTTTTCTGCTTGAGCTATGTCATGTTTAGGTATAAGTTGCTGCTGTTTGCCAGGCATAGTGTTATTGAATTTGACTTTGTATTATTCTGTTAAGCCAGTTTTACTAATGATTTATTTTTATTGTTTGCTGCACATTGCCTTAGATTAGTTGTAATATTACAATTGCTTTGCTAATTTCTTAATGCAGCTTGCTTCGCAAATCTGTGTCTTTTTTCATTGCTGTTTATATTAATTGTTTTATGTGATGCTGCATTGCCTCGTCCATTGGTATATATATCTGAGCTCAGTAGATTTAAGTTAGCTTAAGAGGGGGTAGACTATATAAGAAACTAACTATGATGGATTGGAAGAAATGCATTGAGAAGCTTAAAGAAAATGCTTTGGCCAAAAAAAAGGGTATTTTGAAAGAGGATATGAACCAAAAAAAGTAGGGTTTAGGGACAACAGGTTTAGGTAGGATTTTCTTGGAAATAAATGATGAAGTAAGATAATGGAAAATAAATAATGAGGTAAGAAATATGTGAACCTATATATACAGAAAGCATGCTTGAATAGGATTTTTTTGGTGGAAACAAATGTGGAAATAAGACGAAAGATCTAGGGAATGAAGTCTTGGGTTGGACTGCAGTACCAAAAGTTACTCTGAAAACGAACCCTGTCCTTTCCATTGTGTTATCCCCCTATGTGTTTGTGCACCCTTGTGTATTTGTTTTCTTCCTGTCTCTGTGTAGTTTCATAGAATTTTTTCTTCTTCTAATACTAAGCTACATTCACTATGATGAGGAATACTGTTATCCTCAAATATAATTGGTATTAATAATATGTTATTTAACTTGTAAATATGCTTAGATATTATTTATTCTGTTCTGTGTTAATGCTTAGGTGTGAAGTTGATGTTTCAAAAGTTATTCTGATCTTTTATGTATGAACTTATGTCATAATTCCTGTAACATTGACGTATATGTCTATTTCTATTCTTTTGTAAAGCCTGTTTTACTACAAATGTTATCTGTATTGTTATGTTCTTTAATGATGTATTTTGTATCTTTGTAATTGTATTGTTATGTTATAAAATTGTAATTGACACCAGGTCTTCAAATTAAGTATATTTTCACTGCACACGTTTCTGTTGGTCATAGCATATGCACAATATGTGAGAAGTAAGGACTGATAGTGTTTGCACGTGTGTTAATAATTCAGCAAGGGACTGGATAACAGCATTGCTGGTTCTAAGGACATTTAAAAAAAAAATTTTCTGTGCGTGCACAAGTGGTGGTTTATGGACTTGCTATATTCTCCGCAAGAATCTTCGATGGTGATTGTGCACCTGCACAGTCACAACAGATGGCTGCTGGCCATCTCTACAAGGACTGCATTGGGTCTGCACCTCTGGTGACCCACCAGTACCATTATCTCTACAAGGACTACAGTGGGTCTGCGTCTTTGCTGACTCACCAGTACCATTATTTCTACAAGGACTGCAGTGGGTCTGCGCCTCTGGTGGCCCACCAATACCGTAATCTCTACCAGGACTACAGTGGGTCTGCTCTGTGATGACCTACCCACCAATACTCTTCAAAACTTCGACTGATTCCGCTGTGGGTTTGCTCTGTTGTGGCCCATTACCTTTCAGCATGTCGGGTCAGCACTGTCTTTCCGTTGGAAGGACAACACTACTACTTCAAGACTGCATGGAAATCCACTACGTCTGTGTGCATTGTCTTTTACTGCTCAGACTTTGAGAAAAACACTGCTATTTTACCGTCATGAACGATCAGGACTGTCTTTATGGACTGTGAGAAAATTTGAGCTTTTGACCAACATTGTATCAATAAGTGTGTGCATTTGATTTCTTTGTTATTGTAATTGTGAAAAAAAATTTTTCAAATCTGTATTGGGCACTGCCCAAACCAATTTGTAAAAATTTTTGTGGGGAGCATGGGGGCTATGTAAGTAGGCTGTTTAGGTTTTTTTATTAGTAACGCCACCTCTGTATGAAAATCACTGGCTGTGCTGTGTGCAGTCTGTGGCTGCTTTGCATTGTTGTAATACTCGCCATTGTAGTGTTAGGCAGCTGGCTGTGAACAGCGCATAGCGTTGGGCAGTTGGAGGTGAGCCGCCAGCAGTGGTGGATGTGGGGAGAGAGATGGCGGAGTTTTGTAATTTGTCATGAACTGCTATATATATGATGATATCAAGGTAAATACAGTCTTTGTTCTCTATTAATATCTTTCATTTGCTAACTATCCCTATCAGTAGTTAGTGCCTTCCATAGTTTCAATCTTTTATTTAGCTGGCAGTAGTGGCGCTCGCTGTATTGCAGTAGCTTGAGCAGCGAAGATTTTTGTGAGGTAAGTGATTTGTGAAAGGTATAGTTTAATGTTAGTCAGGGCCATTCTCTTGCAGAGATTATTGAAAGTCAGATTGCGTTGCACTAAAAATATTGTGTGTCAGGTTAAGCACAGTCCTGTATAATTGTTCAAAAAGGGGACGTTTCAGATAGAATATTCAAAATTTCTAGGCGTGTGCATTGATGAGGGGTTGAACTGAAAAAAACACACTGAAGATCTGCTGAAACGTTTGAGTTCAGCTACTTATGCTGTTAGGGTCATTGCAAATTTTGACGATATACATCTGAGTAAATTAGCTTACCACGCCTATTTTCATTCTCTGCTTTCGTATGGCATCATATTCTGGGGTAACTCATCATTGAGTAAAAGAGTGTTCATTGCACAAAAGCGTGTAATCAGAATAATATGCTGGAGCTCATCCAAGATCATCCCGCAAACACTTATTTAAAGAGCTAGGGATCTTCAGTGTAGCCTCACAATATGAATATTCACTTATGAAATTTTTCGTTAACAATCCGAACGAATTCAAAAGTAATAGCGGTGCACATGGCTACAACACTAGGAGAAAGGATGATCTTCACTACTCAAGGTTACATCTAACTTTGGCTCAGAAGGGGATAAATTATGATGCCACAAAAGTCTTTGGTCACTTACCTAATAGCATCAAAAGTCTGACAGATGGCCATATAACATTTAAAAGGAAATTAAAAGAATTTCAGAATGGCAACTCCTTCTACTCATTAGATGAATTTTTGGATATAGGCAGTGGGTAATTTTCCCACTCCCCATAAAAAATATTAAGTGTCATGTAATATTTTGTGTAATGTTGAAACACGTATGTTGTGCGGCAGCGATGCTGAGACATTGTAGAATCTCTGACCAGAGCAGTTGCGCTCGACTCGCAGTAGCGAGCAGTCAGTCAGTCAGTCTGCAGTAGTCAGTCCTCAGTAGTGCTTGGAGTCTGTGAGTAGCAGTAGCGGAGAGCAGTCGGCGGGCGTCGGCACCGCAATGGTCGAGATACAGGATAAGGTATATTGTTAATCAGCCTCGCGCTCAACTAGCAATGTTAATTAAGTGTAATTTTCTGTAAAAATCGCCCCCAATAATAATTTTGATTTTTTTGAAAGCAATTTTTTAACAAAAGTATCATTTGATTCCCTTGCATTTCCTTAAACAAAAAATTTCAGTTAACTTCAAAAAATTTAGTTATGGCGATACATCTATTGCAAGCTGTGCCGCAGAATAAGAGCAGAATTTTGACATGCAGTTTTAATAAGGTAAGAAATTTATTCTGAATTCGCACAGGGCAAACACCGACATTTCGGTTTAATTGAGTTTTGGTTATCACTGTAGTTTCATTGTCATGAGATTATCTTTCATTATTTAATGGGAACTTGTACTTGAGTCAGATAGCGAGCTTTCATTTAATTGTCTTTGCCATTAATATTTTTGTGGGAGCTTACATTTAGCTGTGGCTCCATTTCTATTAAGTATTGTCATTCGAAATTTCTTGTGGGGAGGTTACACTTAGCTGTGGCTCCATTACTAATAAATATTATTCCTTTTCAAAATTTTTGTGGGGAGGTTACACTTGGCGACACCCGGTCCAGGATCGTATTTCGTAGAGAATCTTTTGAAAAACAGTCAGATATCTGCTCTTATTTGCTTAGATATAATTAGAATTTGCGCAACGCTTTTACTAATTTGTGACTTTCTTTCCTTAGATCATCGGCAATTCGTTGCTCTGTTGTATTTCTGTGTTATTCTTGCATTGTGCTTATTTGTTTTTGTGAATAATTGTGACTATTGTGAAAATGCCGCGAAAGACTGTGAATAGTGCATCGCGAGGTATTTTGAATGAGATTTCCGACTTAAACATCACCAATAGTACTAGTGACACGCAGTGTAATGATGACAATCCTGCGTTCACTGACAATCAGAGTGTTCCAACCTCTAATGATGTAGACCTTAATGATGAACAAACGAACTCGATTGTGTCTTCTGTTGATTTGACGACAATCGATGACGCGGGGCGCCCTATTGTAATGAGCGCTGCCCAGCTTAACACAACCGGATTACTAAATTCACGTGACGAACAGACAAATTTGTCTAATGAAAATGAGCAGGATACACAAAGTACGACGGATTTATTTAATTCCGAAATAGTGACTGACAGTGTACGTTCGACTGATAAATCTTTTTGTAAATCTCAGAATAACCAAATGGTTACGGAAAATGAGACAATTCCAGATCCACTATTGAACAGCACGGAGAATAGAGTAGGTAATAATGGGTTGGAACAACTTTTGGCAAGATTGCTACAACAACAGAGTGAAAATTTCAAACAACTTAATGAACAGGTCAGACAACAGAGTGAAAAATTAGACAATAATGATGTAAATCTCAAACAACTTAATGAACAGGTCAGACAACAGAGTGAAAAACAAGACAAACTTAGTGAACAGGTCAGACAACAGAGTGAAAAATTAGACAACAATTCCAGGCAGCTTAGTGAACAAATTAGAGCCGTTGCCGCGCAGTGTCATGACACTAAGGAACAGTTACGCGAGGAAATTGAGGCGTGTTCAAAAAAAAGTAGTGAAGAAATTAAGTCTGTTGCTCAGGAATTAAGGGAATTGCAAACAGCTACAACCGAAACACTTAGAGCGGAAATCAGTACAGTCGCTAAACAATGCTCTGAAAAAGCTACACAATTACGCGACGAATTTAAAGCAATGACAGCAGAACTTTCGCGCACAATGGATGAAAAGATTGACGCGAAATTCGAACAACAGAACACACAAATTAACGAACGTCTTAGTCTTCACATACAGAACAGTGATACGCGTTTCCGCAAATTTATTGATGATCAAAATAAAGTAAAACGTCAAGTAATGGAAACAATCACTGCTCAGAGACAGGAAGACAAACGTAAAATGTTTGCGAAGGCAAAAACGTATATAGACAACAATATTGCTACAGTGTCCGACGAAATTAATTCCGTCAAACAGTTGAACGCGGAATTAGGTGATGAGATTTCGGATCTTAAATCAAAAACAGATACACACGCAGTAGATATTCAAACAGTGACCGATAGACTCGAACAATTAGAACTAACACAGGATTCCGATGTCGTGAAAGCTGATGTTAAAAAACTGAACGAAACTACACGTAAATTGCAAAACCAGATTAATGCCAATGACACTAAAACCGATGATCAGGTAAAAATACTGACTGAAAAATATGATGAATTGGCCAGTCGTATTGACGTCATCGAAACTACTAATGACAATAAATCAGACGATACTTCACCGGTTGCATTTAATCAAACACCGGAATTTCAAAATTTACAGCAGACAATTAATGAGATCGATTCGTCTAATGACACCTTGCGTAGAAAATTGTCTAATTTACAACAGGAAGTAACAGAGATGAAAAACATTTCAGTTAATGACACATCACGGCAGACGCCACTTTTCGAACATTTGCCAGACTCGCGTAACGCGTATAATTTGTGTAATCAACAGAGAGTACGGGACTTAGATTCAGAAATGACACAGAGAAACAGATTCTCACACAAACCTGAACGTATTCTTAAAATCAGTGACGAGAACGTAGATTATGAGCAATTTGCATTTGTAAGAAAATCTAAGGAATTTAATAATGACAGAGCACAGGTACACGATTTGAACTGGTTACGTCGATTTATTTTTGTATTTTCACCGCTATTGCCTGTAATGCAGAAGCTGGCTTTGAACTGGATACGACAATTTATTTTTGTATTTTCATCAACATTGCCTATTTTACAAAAACTGCAATTAGCATGGATACAGCAATTTGCTATTGGATTTTTACCGCTATTGCCTGTAGCGTTAAAGCTAAAATTTATTTGCAGTGCGTAATTGACCTCAGGGGATTCATTACGCTTTAATGAATATGTGCCGTAGCGAGCATAGGGCCCCGAGCTGTAGTAGTGCTGTTTCATCTTTAGTTTTCTGCACTACTGCCTTCTCCTCTACTATCCTTTATATCTATCAAAACAGCTCTTTAACTTTTGCTCTACCTAGAATTAAGAATATGTACTGAACACCGGATATGACAATTTTACCGAATGTGACAATTTTCATTAGGCACTCCAGAACTACCAGCGTAATTTTAATATCAGATAAAATTGTAATCATCAGTATGTGTAAAATTAGCAGCAACAGCGAACACATTTTGGTAACAATAGACGTTTTCCACCACAACAGCATGAAAGTCAACCGGTTAACATGCCTAACCAACAATGGAATGCACAAGGTCAACCAGGCTTTAATGTTTCGCCGCGTACATGTATAGTCCCTGGTACAACAAATAGTAACGCACGGCAGCAAGGAAATAACTACGTACAGAGAAGACAGTTTTTCAATTCCAATCGCAATGCACCGTATAGGAATGACTATTACGATAGACGTAAAAATAATGACGATAATTTTCAGCGTACATCTAACAACAGTCGGTCATACCAACAGCAAAATTATCCACAAGAACCTATTCTCATGAATGAACCCGACAGTAGGTATCATCCAGAGCGTAATACGTCTGGAAGAAGTAATAGAACTGTTCAAATTGTAGAAATGCCACAACATCCTCCTGATAATAGTAACACGTCAGATAGAATTTGACTAGATACTGTACAGGACGCATCTTCCAGTAATACGAGCACTACCTTAGACACGCATAATGTTGTTCACGAAAATGCTATTACTTTCGACGACATAAGAGATACTCTTTTGCAGGAAAAACCAGTTGTTCAGAAAACCATTTCACATCCTGTCATCGAAATTAGAATTGGTTCATCAAAATTTTCAGCAGTAATTGATTCCGGATCACCTATGTCAGTTATAAATGAGGAAACTTTTAACGAGTGCAACAAAGAGAATACCTATCCCACATTACCTTTAGGCAAAACGAAAGTGAAAGGAGCAGTATCGAGTAAAGGAGTGGATGTAAAATTACAGACGCATTTATCATTTTGTATTGGAGGTCATACTTTTCATTCAAATTTTTGGATTGTTCCCTTGTTGACAACAGACGTAATTTTAGGTACTAATTTTCTCGTACAACACGACGCAGTGGTTGATTTCCAAAATTCTTATTTAATGTTAAAAGATGAAAATGTGCAATTAGCTTTAGAATTTCAACATTCACTATCTGCAGAAGAACAAACAATTAACTGCACAGAGGTCATTTCCGCAACACGTAACATAAACTGTAATTCCGCATTGTTCACGGATACGTACGTACACAACTATAATACTCCAGACGAAACTGACTACGACGTAATGCAGATGATTTCCGATAAGGTTAAACAAAGCAGTGCAAATACAGACGACGAACGAACGCAATTACATAAAATTCTTTTACAGCAAGCTCCAGTTTTCGACAACATTCCTGGTACTATGTCCGGCTTTATGTACGAATTTCAAGTCAAACAGCACGACACATTTAAAGCAAAGCATTATCCCATTCCATATATCCACAGAGAACAAGTTAAAAAAGAATTGCAGGATATGCTCGATCAAGGAAGTATTGAACCAGCAGTTAGCCCGTACATAAACCCGCTGCATATTGTTAAGAAAAAAGATGGCTCACTTCGCCTCGTACTTGATTCACGTCACATTAATGACATTATTATTAATGAAACAGATCGACCACAGACATTAGAAGAACTACTACAGAAATTTCACGGTACAGCTATTTATTCCACATTAGATTTGAAATCGGGATTTTGGCAAATACAACTTCATCCGAATTGCAGAAAGTATACAGTTTTTCTCTGTTTTGGTGACTGTTATCAATTTTGTAAATTACCGTTCGGCCTAACTATTTCTTCTGCTGCTTTTATTCGCGGTTTGAATACAATACTTCCGACAGAACTTAAAGACAGAATTACGACGTACGTAGACGACATTCTTATTGCAGAAGCTAACTGGTCTGAACATAATCTGATTTTAGAACGACTATTGCAAACTTTCCATGCACAAGGACTTACAGTTAACCTCAGTAAATCGCATTTTGGCAAAACTTCTATAAAATTTCTTGGACACGTAATTTCAGCAGAAGGCATCGCGCCTGATCCAAAAAAACTTCAAGCTCTACGTGACATTACTGTTCCTACAACAAAGAAACAATTACGCAGTTTTTTGGGCTTAATTAACTTTTTTCGTAAATTTATTCATCACTCTGCTTTAGACACGCCTAGATTGTGCCAATTAACAGGTAAAAATACTATTTGGTCTTGGGATAAGCAAGCACACTCTGAATTTATGAACCTGATAGATGCTTTGTTGAATGCTCCACTTTTATCGCACCCAGATCTTACCCGAAATTTTTCCATTGCCACCGACAGTTCCAATACAGCTTTAGGCGTACATATTTTCCAGGAAATTGAAGAAGATGGTACAACAGTAATTAAAAACATCGCATTTGCAAGTCGCATTCTGTCGCCTGCTGAACGAAATTATTCCGTTACTGAACTAGAAACGTTATGTGTTGTATGGGCTTTTACGAGATTTCGACACTTTCTTTATGGAAGACACACGACCGTTTACACAGACCATAGAGCGATTCAATTTTTACTTTCGGCTAAATTTACTCACGACAGATTAAGTAGATGGAAACTTTATTTACAGGAATTTGATTTTACAATAGTTCACATTCCCGGAACACAAAATGTTATAGCAGACGCACTTTCTCGTTCTCTCAGCAACAATCAGCAAGACGTCGCAACCAACTTCTGCAAAGCAAATTTCAGCGTCATGTACATTCAACAAGTTGCATTTGAAAATTTTATTTCATCGTCATTACAGGACATAGCACGAGAGCAAAGCAAAGACAATGTGTGGAAAGAAATTAAACACCTTTGGCAAGATAAGAATAATGTTACGATTAGAAACCACTACACTGTACGCAATGACATTCTGTTTCGCCGCTCTCATCCAGACAGTAACAATTGGTTATTATGCATTCCTGACGAACTGGTTAACAAATTAATCTGGTACACTCATTTAAGCTACGCACATTATGGAGCAAGAAAATGTTTTCTGATACTGAGACAGAACTGTTATTTTTCAAACATGGAAAAACGTATACGACGAGTTTTAGCGTCATGCAAAATTTGCCAGAAAGCTAAGTCTGACACCACTTCACATATTCCTCCATTATACCCTATTGTACCTGTTAAATTAAGACATATGGCCGCAGTAGACATTTTTGGTCCAATTCCGAGAACTAATAGAGGTTTTTGCTACATCTTTGTCGCTGTTGAACTCACTTCAAAATTTGTTACCTTCACTCCGTTACGCAAAGCTACTGCTAAAACTGTTTCGAAAGCATTTGTAAAGCATTTCTTATTTCATGTAGGGCATGTGATGAAAGTAATTTCTGACAATGGATCACAATTTCGTTCTGTTATATGGACACGCATGTTACGAGCTAGAAACATTTCTCCGATCTATATATCTAAGTACCACGCTTCTTCGAACCCTTGTGAACGATTAATGAAAGAAATTGGCAAACTGTGTAGAATATACTGCCACAAAAGACATGTTAATTGGGACACACACATACACTCATTCCAAGATGTAATTAATTCCATTCCAAATGAATCCACTATGCTATCTCCGTCTGTTATACTGAAAAACGTTGAACCACCAAACAAAATCAAAGAATTAGTAACATTTCCTACATCTCGTCGATTACGACACCACGAAATAATTGACATTGCGCTGAACAACATCAAACGTGCCGCAGAGCGCCGGAGAAGACAGCAAAAACAGGTTTGTAGACACCGAGATTTTCACGTTGGACAGAAGATATTAGTACGTACACACTATTTATCCAGCAAATTAAAAGGTAAGTGCAGTAAATTTGAACTTCTATACGCAGGTCCATATCGGATTCGCAGCATTCCTCACCCCAATGTTGTACACGTCGAAACTCTGAGAACCAGAAAATCGAAAGGCAACCATCATGTGTCAAACATTAAACCCTTTATCGAATGAAACCACTTTACGATGTAACATGCTATGAGGCCGTTTACACATTTTATGACCACTTATGTAATTATATTCACATGACTAATTACTGATGATTATCGTATTTTTTCTTGGCAAGTGCCCGGCAAGGTAAGGTTAGCAGGTCGCTTTTCTTGTCGTTACACATCAGACCGTGCATATTTTCCAGATGAACTTACACATTTTGTGACCACTTATGCAATTACATTTATGTGACTACCTACTGATCATTATCGTATTTTTTTCTTGGCAAGTGCCCGGCAAGGTAAGGTTAGCAGGTCGCTTTTCTTGACGTTACACATCAGACCGTGCATATTTTTCAGATGAACTTACACATTTTGTGACCACTTATGCAATTACATTTATGTGACTACCTATTGATGATTATCGTATTTTTTCTTGGCAAGTGCCCGGCAAGGTAAGGTTAGCAGGTCGCTTTTCTTGTCGTTACACACTAGACCGTGCATTTTTTCAGATGAACTTACGCATTTTATGAATAATTATGCAATTCTCTATAATGACGCATTAATTTTATCAAATTCTCTCTCCATTGAAGTCTTTAATTATCGCATCTATTAACTACACTACATATAAGCTGAACACAACGAATGTCACATTTTGTCTTTCTTATGTATGTACGATTGTTTTCATGTTTTGTTTGTATGCACTGTGAACTAGTTAAGGTATAACACACACCATTTGACTTTGACATTTTGCCTTGTGATATCTCAACATCGTGACTGTTTTACATTTTCCTTTTTTGCTGCTGCATTACGATATTCTCTGTACACTTTTTGCCTTTAAACACTGTCTGTGCTTTGAGATATTACGTTTTCTGTCATGTTATGTTGTATGCTTAATTGAGTCACCATTAACCAGTCACTATTTAATGGGTATATGATTTAAATGCAAGACATTAATCTTTGTTCATCAATTTCAGAAATAAATGATGCGTACAGGAAATGAATTAAACAGAAGTGGGAATTTCACCTATGGAATAAACGAAAGAAGATGCAATAAGCTAATGAGGACGAGTAAATGGATCAGAATTAACAAGCATTAACCAGAATATATTATACACATCGCAGAATAGCAGTCTTAACTAATTTTTTCTTTCAGAATACAAAGCGATTGATGCAAGCTGTCAGACAGAACTACACATTTTAGTTTTAAGTGATGAAATATGCTAGGGATTAGGAATAGTTGTGTGATGAATAATGAAATGATTTTTGCAGATGATAATGAATGCTGATAATGAACAATGATGAAGAATATGGTACTATGAATAATGAAGTTTTTGTTTACAGGTGATGATAATGATGGAGTTATGATGATATGAATAATGAAGTTTTTCTTTACAGATGAGGATAATGTTGAAGTTATGTATTTATGCTATGTAGTTATTTAAGTATTTGTTGCAGTTTACTTTGACAGCAGGTGTTATATTGCGTAGTAGGATGACTGAAGGTTTTGGAAAGGACAGCTATGGAACACATTTTTTATACACATTTCACTACCTGTTAATTCGAAGTTCACTACTTTTCAGCATAGTCTGCGTTTCTTCTTTCAGCTCAATAATCCATTTTGTATTTTTCTTTCAGGAGAAGCTTTTTATGATACTTACTAAACTTGTTACTTATTATACCTGTTCTAGTACTTGCATTTTTCTTACCCACTTGTGTCTATCATTTATAAATGTGATAACCTTGCTACAGCTGACTCATGACGAATGACGTTACACAATCTTTTCATTTATAGGAACAACCTAGAAGCAATTTTTTCTCTTATTTCTTCTTGCTTTCCCTTATAATTACCCAAAGCAATGCATTGCTAGCAAAAAAAAAACAAAATGTATTAACAGTCCCAGATAATGTCACTAGTTTATGATAATTCTGAATAACACTGATCAGCTCTGAATAGTATGTCACTTGAATAATGACTTCTTAATGATACCAAAACATAATTGCCACTATCTATTGTAATGAGAGTACTTATTATGCCCATGCTTATTAATGCTACTAATGTTTTGTACTATTCAATACTTGCTGGCCACTGAGTGCCCATAATTAATGTAACTTATAATGCCCATGCTTATTAATGCTATGACTGTAATTAACTGATTTTTCTAATAATGATTTCTTAATGATATGAATAATACTGAATGATGAATAATGTTTTATACTATTCAATACTTGCTGGCCACTGAGTGCCAATAATTAATGTAACTTAACGTTTTGTTAGTGTTTTCAATGATGACTTCCCATATTAATACTGAATGATGATAAATATTTTGTACTAATCGAAAGTTGCTAGGCCACTGAGTGTTAATAGTTACCTGTAAATATGTCATTTGAATGAGGAAAAATGTTTTGTAATACTCAATACTTGATGGCGATTGATTACCACTCTTGTCTTTAAATTAATTAAGGAACATTTTTCTGTAATACTACATTCATGG
Organism: Schistocerca nitens; assembly: GCF_023898315.1. NCBI lineage: Eukaryota > Metazoa > Arthropoda > Insecta > Orthoptera > Acrididae > Schistocerca > Schistocerca nitens. The sequence goes on from NC_064622.1 coordinate 41,417,729, forward strand.
TACAGAAATGTTCAATGACTAGAGTATGGATACCGCAAACTACTTATGTAATCACTAATCAAGACTTGTGTGTTAGTTAATGTCCTTCACCTTCTGACCTAACTACCTGAAATTATTGTAACATCCATTTGTCTTGTCCATCCTCATTATCATGGAGCACTATATTTGGTTTTTGCACTAATTCTACGTTGGTGTGCCGCCTCTTAAAAGCGTGGTGTTGACACGACATGCTGTCCACCACTGTAGGCGAAGAAACTACTTATGTAATCACTAATCAAGACTTTGTTATGGAGCACTGTGTGCCGCCTCTTAAGAGCGTGGTGTTGACACGACATGCTGTCCACCACCGTAAGCGATGAAGACGTTATTCTGGTCCCACTGTTTGGTGTACCTGGTATACTGCCAAATGATAGTATGGAATACTACTGCGACGTTTCTCTGTCTTGATACGCTGATAAATACTTCTGGGAACGGAACTGCAGATTGTATCACTTAGTTGTGATTCTGTGGAAAGATATGGACTTTCAGTGCAGCTATGTGCAAACTAAAGTGCTACAACCATGATGCAATCCTTCCTTTCCTATCCTAATAGTGAAAATCATTTTTTTACTAACACCATTTATGTTCATGGCATATACATTTTTTCTCGATTTGTTGAACTCTAGTGCGAGTACACTTGTGTCACTTGTCGACATGATTTTTGCCATTTGTTGTCAAAATACTAAAGACATTTTCGATTTGTTTTGAAGTGCAGTATGTGTGCACTCTTGTCATCTATATTGTATATACTTTTTGTGATTTGATGATTTTTTCTACTCTTGCGTTTATTTGTTATAAAAATGTTCAAAAGTTTTCAGTGCATGTGCACTTATGTGAATATGTTTTCAACTGAACTACAGTGCCTGTGCACTCTTCTCAATTTTCGATATGATTTGTGTTCATTCTGTATACCTTTTATGATTTATGTCATTTGTTACTCTTGTATATACATTTCGTCTTTTACTGATATGTTCTCCACTGCAGTGCATGTGCACTCATGACACTTGTCAACATGATTTTTTTTTTTTTTTTGCCTGTTATGAAACTGCTAAAGAATTTTTTAGTGTGTGTACACTTTGTTATCTGTCAAATAATTTGTATATACATCTTTCCTGATTTGTTTTGTACTTATATTTTGTCTTGTCTGTAATGTTTTGTAATCGGTGCATGCGCACAACATTTAATTCATGTGATACATCTAAATATTTTGTTAATTAAAGGAAAAATTTGTTACGATGGCAAGTCCAAATGACTCACCATCGCTGCCAAATTTTTGCCCCCCCAGTGGAGGGTTATGAAACACGTATGTTGTGCGGCAGCGATGCTGAGACATTGTAGAATCTCTGACCAGAGCAGTTGCGCTCGACTCGCAGTAGCGAGCAGTCAGTCAGTCAGTCTGCAGTAGTCAGTCCTCAGTAGTGCTTGGAGTCTGTGAGTAGCAGTAGCGGAGAGCAGTCGGCGGGCGTCGGCACCGCAATGGTCGAGATACAGGATAAGGTATATTGTTAATCAGCCTCGCGCTCAACTAGCAATGTTAATTAAGTGTAATTTTCTGTAAAAATCGCCCCCAATAATAATTTTGATTTTTTTGAAAGCAATTTTTTAACAAAAGTATCATTTGATTCCCTTGCATTTCCTTAAACAAAAAATTTCAGTTAACTTCAAAAAATTTAGTTATGGCGATACATCTATTGCAAGCTGTGCCGCAGAATAAGAGCAGAATTTTGACATGCAGTTTTAATAAGGTAAGAAATTTATTCTGAATTCGCACAGGGCAAACACCGACATTTCGGTTTAATTGAGTTTTGGTTATCACTGTAGTTTCATTGTCATGAGATTATCTTTCATTATTTAATGGGAACTTGTACTTGAGTCAGATAGCGAGCTTTCATTTAATTGTCTTTGCCATTAATATTTTTGTGGGAGCTTACATTTAGCTGTGGCTCCATTTCTATTAAGTATTGTCATTCGAAATTTCTTGTGGGGAGGTTACACTTAGCTGTGGCTCCATTACTAATAAATATTATTCCTTTTCAAAATTTTTGTGGGGAGGTTACAATGTAATATCTTGTATAGACATCTTTTATTAACCTGACACGTTCCACATCATTACGAAGTGTCGTATTCATGATCTATGGAACAAGTACGAATCTAATCTAATCTACAATATCGAAGTCGAATTTCACATCTCCTCGATTCACCTACCTAATAATAGATGTACAAACACCACATTACGTTACCTCCACGAGAAGGAAATTTTGTCTGCTTCATTTATCTCTCTCATTGAATGTTTTCCTGTTTTACACGTCTCATCCAGTATAAAACGTAACTCTGGTTGATACATGTAATGACCACACACATACATTTCTAGACTGACAATAACACACACAGTATCACTGCTGACACTTTAGAATCGCAATATGGCGGCGAACACAAAGTACGTGAAAACAGCTGTTTATTTGACGATAAGACAGTCGTAAGAAATAGGTATGGACTGAAATAACTGCGTTACCTTTAAAATTTTGACATAATGGACAATATCTGCGTAGTTTGTATTTTTTCGTACAGAAGATGGATGGGATGCAAGCATAACTAGAAATATCTTACATAATTTTGCTTTTGTCTTAACTGAAATACCAGCAGTGTTATATAATTTATGTACATTCTAAGGGGTTAATCAATTTATTATTAATAAACGTAGCTTAATGACGTGCTTTTGACCATTTTTGATCACTATCGACTTTACTTCGAATAGTTTGCTCGTTGTGAAAGTGCTCCTATAAGTAGGACGTGCTATTTGTAGTTGATAACAAGTATCTCTATTCATGTAAATGCTCTTACGGAAACCACAGTCTACTTTAAATGTGTATATATGTGATCTGATGTTCTTCTCATAACACGATTCTACAATGTATGTGTTAAACTCACCTAGTACGCAAATATTTGCTCAACCGCACAACCTCATAAAGCTTACAATGTCATTTCGTTTCAGAAAATCGTAGTACCGTACTTAGACTTCTTGACGCCGCCATCTTACCTGACTAAACGTCAGGCTTCTATTAAAGATGTATCTTTGCCATTCTAGTGATGTATCTCTGTTAATGATCACAATGTAAACTATTATGTAGTTAAAAGATATCTTTTATTTACTGTAATCGCAGAAAACAAAACGTATTTCACAATATGCAATAAAAGTTGTGAAATTTCATTCGCAGTAGAAATGTGCGTTTCGTATTGATACAGATTTGACTAACATATCACGATTATATTTCTAATAAAACAGAAAATGTGGAATAAATACATTTTTCGTTTAACAGCGAAATGACAGTGACCGTGTTGCTTTATATTTCTCTCTCCCTCTTTCCTGTATGCACCATTACCATTCTACATAAAGGGCTCGGTCTAGACGACAGTCTACAGTGTTTATTGTCAATGCCCTGAAGCAGCCCCCCCCTCCCCCCCCCCCCCCCGCTCTCCCCACACACCTACACTATAGCTTGTGTCATGTTTGGTTTTCTTAGATTTTGTCGTTTTACACGATACACTGATTGTAGCAGACCCGGATAACAAACCGCTGGCGTCGTTATCTATAAATCGAAATGCACCATTAACAAAGAGAACACCCCATTTTATGAGCATCAACTAAAAATGCTGCTAAAGCTGGAAAAGGTGTCGTCTCCAGAAGTTAGCGCCCTTTAGAAGGCGATTGAGTAACAACACTATTCAATGTGCTATTACAGAACCAGAAACTCTGTACAACAAAGTGGCACAATTGTGAGACGATAGCCATCTTGGTTCTACCTAGGCTGTTACGACTACTGTAGTCTACGTCGCTGAGGCCTGATTTCCTAACTTTTTCAGCTGCCGACCAGCAGCGTTACGTCCAATGGCTACACGTTCTGCTGACAAACTGGTGCAGCGTGCGGTGTCATGGCCCTCTGCGACTGCTCGACAATTTGTCAACGCCATTGTCCTTTTGACCTCCTCCCTGAACGATAATCTGTCACCGCTCTCGGGAGACCACGTGTTGAATAGCTCTTTATTTGCGTCATATCCTCCACCTCGACAGCAAAATCCAACAGATATCTTATTTCTGCCTGCTTATCTCCGCTTCTGAGAAAAAATTGATTCAATGTGTTTTCTACTCGACAGATTTCACCTTTGCGGGTAACATGGTGAAGTAAACGATGGTGCATCGTGAAAATATATTCCTTCATTTCATTACGAAATTGCCTCATCTAACAAACTCACATATCAGAGACAGGTATCGATTTCTTTCTTACATTGTGTGCTTGTCGACTTAGCAGTATGGAATTTTCTTTGTGTATTAAGAGCATGTTTTTTGTCTGAGTTGTGTCTTCTACATGGCTCATGTCCCTATCGAACAACTGTTGTTTTTCACACCGTTAAAATTTATCACAATTAGCCAACGTAATGTAATTGGCTAAACAGTGGATTTCGACAAAGCGAATGCACCCAGCATAAACTAGAACGCATTGGTTTCATTAAAGTGAAAAGTCAGGCACATGTGTGAGCTTTATGTGGAGTTTAGATGATATACCTCCCATTTTCAAAGCAGTTAGCATCGAACAGAAAAAAGAAAAGAACTTCCTAATCCATAGATATTATAAAAATATATGCTAATATGTATCTATGCTTGTACGTTCCGGATCTCGTCCTAAACCCCTCGACCGATTTCACCCAAACTTGACACACATATCACTTATATTCTGGAATGAATCGCTGTGAGGTTGAGAACCATCTACCTCTCTAAGGTGGGCAAAAGAGAAGAGTAGCACGAATAGCAAGACTTCATTTATACAGTATTTGACAATGAGAGCACTTACTAACTGGCAATAAACTTAACACATGATTTTAAACCTTTATGAAAATTTTTCGCTGAAAACGCTCACGAAATGATGAAAGAAGACGAGTTCATCTCTTATTACGTTTTTACTTTTCAGGCAGTAAAACTGCGCATCAGGTATGACGTTTTAATTTATTACTTGTTTACTACTAACTGCATTCGCGAAAAAAATTTCTGGATAGTATCCACTCATGCCACTGACTGTATCTAAAATCTGTGTTACTGTAAGAAACATAGTTCAGGATACACGACATCAAAAACATTGAGCTGCGTGGAAACCAAATTGCAGGGTGAAATTCACTATTTATTCTGGTGAACTATGTGAACAAATACGTGTGAAATATCTTAAACATATGTGACGTGTGTACGCTGGCAAAGCCACGGGTAAAAAGGTTCTCTTAAAGCCCTGGATCGATTTCAGTATCAACTTGGTATACATACTATTTACTATTGGAAAGACATACTGGTACTGTGGGAGTAAGAACCGGCAACATCCTATTGGGGTTGCGATGCCACTGTCCGAATGTACTGTACTTTTAGACCATGCGGCATCGGACGTCTGGAAAGCGGCTATCGCGTGTAATAAGCCTGAATGGCTTTGCTATGTAGTTCAGACTACTACACGGAATTACTGAATAAATATTGGCGATGGCGTACAAGAAATCGAATGTTAAATGAATTCTGATTTTCATTAACCAAAATAACCTCTTTGAAGTGACTGAACAGAATGCAATAACTGGTGTACGTTAATCACGCCTAGCAGGCGAACAACATTTACGTAACACAATATACACACAGATATGATAAACACTTGAACTTGCTGTAAGTTCGATTGATCTACACCAACTGTCAGTAATGATTTTAATGTTACTGAATTTGCATTGTACTGAAGGTACAATGAGTACTGTGGTGGCAATAAATTCCTTAATTGAATAATCAATTAACACTGTAGAACTGATGGTTACTAGAGATGTTAAAAACATTACATTAGAATCATTTTGTTCTAATGAAACTGAATGAGTTTTTACGCTGATAATGTACTGAAAAGCCACCACATCGAGTTGAACTGTAATTAATGTGGCACAGTACCTGGCGTCTTCTGGCAGTTGTATAATCCAGCATTTGTTGGAAATTTTCGGCGTTAACTCCGATTATATCCTCTTGTTGCATTAATACGCCGATACTCACGTAATATAGCCTTTTTACTGGTATTGCTGCACACACAATGATGGATTTGGGATAATAATGAACTATTTTCTGTAAATAATTGATGACACTCATGCACTTTGAATCACAAACTTATTATTTCACTCAGACATTACACTGTAGAGAACTTGACTTGATAAAAACATAAACTGGTTCGCTACGGATAAATGTACTTGTTATGGCGGCGGTATAAATGCACTATTCATAAAAACACTGTCGTACGATAACTACTAGTTCGTTGCTTGTGCTGGCGTCAGCTCATCAATGGATCTCATATGGTAGTAAGATCACATTGCAACATTAGCTGCAGGCACTGGTCACTTTATACCTTTCTGCTGGTCGCTGCAGTCCGTCGTAAATTATCCAGACTTCCACAAGGCGTGCCATGTGATTTTTGAGCACACACTAAACACAAAGAGGAAATTGCCATTACCCCTGAAGAATTTAATAAATATTGCATTCAGTCCATTGAAGAAATTAGTAGTTCAATAATCAAACCACCTGAAAATGCACTTAGTATTATGGACAGCTGCTTTGAAAAGCTTCCCCCAAGCACCTTCACTTTCACAGAAGTGAGCCCAAATACACTCCTGGAAATTGAAATAAGAACACCGTGAATTCATTGTCCCAGGAAGGGGAAACTTTATTGACACATTCCTGGGGTCAGATACATCACATGATCACACTGACAGAACCACAGGCACATAGACACAGGCAACAGAGCATGCACAATGTCGGCACTAGTACAGTGTATATCCACCTTTCGCAGCAATGCAGGCTGCTATTCTCCCATGGAGACGATCGTAGAGATGCTGGATATAGTCCTGTGGAACGGCTTGCCATGCCATTTCCACCTGGCGCCTCAGTTGGACCAGCGTTCGTGCTGGACGTGCAGACCGCGTGAGACGACGCTTCATCCAGTCCCAAACATGCTCAATGGGGGACAGATCCGGAGATCTTGCTGGCCAGGGTAGTTGACTTAAACCTTCTAGAGCACGTTGGGTTGCACGGGATACATGCGGACGTGCATTGTCCTGTTGGAACAGCAAGTTCCCTTGCCGGTCTAGGAATGGTAGAACGATGGGTTCGATGACGGTTTGTATGTACCGTGCACTATTCAGTGTCCCCTCGACGATCACCAGTGGTGTACGGCCAGTGTAGGAGATCGCTCCCCACACCATGATGCCGGGTGTTGGCCCTGTGTGCCTCGGTCGTATGCAGTCCTGATTGTGGCGCTCACCTGCACGGCGCCAAACACGCATACGACCATCATTGGCACCAAGGCAGAAGCGACTCTCATCGCTGAAGACGACACGTCTCCATTCGTCCCTCCATTCACGCCTGTCGCGACACCACTGGAGGCGGGCTGCACGATGTTGGGGCGTGAGCGGAAGACGGCCTAACGGTGTGCGGGACCGTAGCCCAGCTTCATGGAGACGGTTGCGAATGGTCCTCGCCGATACCCCAGGAGCAACAGTGTCCCTAATTTGCTGGGAAGTGGCGGTGCGGTCCCCTACGGCACTGCGTAGGATCCTACGGTCTTGGCGTGCATCCGTGCGTCGCTGCGGTCCGGTCCCAGGTCGACGGGCACGTGCACCTTCCGCCGACCACTGGCGACAACATCGATGTACTGTGGAGACCTCACGCCCCACGTGTTGAGCAATTCGGCGGTACGTCCACCCGGCCTCCCGCATGCCCACTATACGCCCTCGCTCGAAGTCCGTCAACTGCACATACGGTTCACGTCCACGCTGTCGCGACATGCTACCAGTGTTAAAGACTGCGATGGAGCTCCGTATGCCACGGCAAACTGGCTGACACTGACGGCGGCGGTGCACAAATGCTGCGCAGCTAGCGCCATTCGACGGCCAACACCGCGGTTCCTGGTGTGTCCGCTGTGCCGTGCGTGTGATCATTGCTTGTACAGCCCTCTCGCAGTGTCCGGAGCAAGTATGGTGGGTCTGACACACCGGTGTCAATGTGTTCTTTTTTTCATTTCCAGGAGTGTAATATCCAAAAATAGTGAAAAATTTCAAACCTTCAGTTAGTGTTGATTACTATGATATGTCATGTAATTTGTTGAAAAATGTTATTGATTGTGTGATTTATCCTTGAACCTATTGTGTTAACAAATGCCTAGTTGAAAGTAAGTTCCCCGACATACTAAAAATTTCTAGAGTTGTGCCCATATACAAAAAGGGGAAAGAACTGTCCCGCTAGCTACAGACCTATATCCATGACCCCAGTTTTTTCAAAAATTTTAGAAACGATTATGTATGAGCAAGTTAGTGCCTACTTGGGTAAACTAAATATAATTAGTGATAAACAGTTTGGATTTAGGAAAGGTAAATCCACAACAGATGCAATGGACTCCCTCGTAAAATTAGTCCTAGATGTGTTCGAGGCTAGGGACTATGCCCAGGCTACATTTTGTGACCTGAGCAGAGCCTTTGACTGTATAGAGCATGACACTGTGCTGAATAAGCTAGTTTACTATGGTTTTGATGACAACAGTATAAATATGTTCAGGTCTTTTCTAGAGAACCGTCAACAAGTTGTGTGCATTGATAGGGAGAAATCAAATTTGGTTAATGTTAGGTACGGAGTGCCTCAAGGGTCGGTGCTTGGACCTTTACTGTTTATACTAATGATTAATGACCTGCCCTTATTCATAAAATCTCATACAATATTGTATGCTGATGACACAACTTTTCTACATAAAAGCTCTGATCTAGGTACACTGAAAACACTGACCGAAAATACCCTTGCTCAGTCCTCATTATGGTTCAAAGCTAATGGCTTCTTGCTAAATGAAAACAAAACCCAGACACTTTACTTTAGCCTAAGAGAGATTCCTAACTATCAGGAATTAGAAACTGTTAAATTTTTGGGTGTTACTATTGACAATAAATTGACGTGGGAACCACACATTAAAAATATATTGGCTAGGCTTTCAAGAGTGATTTATCTAACTAGAAATTTAGAAAGAGATGTTCCCAATGACTATGTGAGATCAGCATATTTTGCCTTCTTCCAAAGCATCATCTCTTATGGAATTTTACTGTGGGGTAGTAGCTGTCATGTAAATGACATTTTACTTTTACAGAAGAAAGTAATAAGAATAATTACGGATTCTGATAAAACAGAACATTGTAAACCTCTGTTTATTAAATTGCAGTGTCTTACAGTAGTAAACATATTCATCTACAATGTTTTAATGTACATTAGAAACAATGTGTCTAATTTTGTGTTGAGAAGTGATATTCATAGCCATAATACTAGAAACAGAACATCTGTAGACGTACCATATCATAGATTATCAAAATCGCATAACTCTTACCTAGTTCTTGGACTAAGGATGCTTAATAGACTAAGTGCTGACTTTAAAGAACTGCCTGTAAATATCTTTAAAGCTAAATTATACAAGCTACTAGTGAACAATCCGTTTTACTCCATTGACGAATTCTTTGAAGATGAAAATACTGTATTCTAATGTGTACCTATTTTATGTAAACCAATTCACTTCGATATAGTAGTTTATGTAGAAATATATGCTCTTGACTTTGTCTATTGCTGTAATCAGCTGAACGACAGTAAAATTATTATTATTATTATATCGCTCACAAGCCGTATCCATCGAAATGTTGCATCCTGCAAGCCTTATTGTCCATTTGACTTGCTGACACACCATATATCCAGTTCGTGTTTGTTGTAAGCTCACTTTTAACTGTCTATAAGCAACGTTACCGTACTGTACTAAAACCGTCACTTTCGCGCCGCGTAATCTCTGTTCTGCATCTGAACAGCTCCAGAACACATCTCCCTCTACTGCCAAATTCACGCGCCAACCTGCAATGTCCGCGTTCTCGGGGATTTCCCTCACATTTAAACATTAATTTACACTTTGCCAAGTTCTCTTTTTACAAATGGACATACCATAGCATTACCATATTCAACTACAGTCATTATATATATATATATATATATATATATATATATATATATATATATATATATATATAACTAATATTAAATTAATATTTTTACTATACATAATAATATTATCCTAGTTTAATGCTCCTTTATTTCGTCGTCAAAGCACAGCACTATTCAGATACTGTCTTACTCATAGCGCTATTTCATTTGACTGCCACCAGGAGGAAGCACCTGTGCTTTTGTTTCCTCAACTATCTGACATATGGCATGAGCGTTCACTTATTCAACTGCTGCGCCTTGGCTATGCTTCGTTGTGGCATTACAGGGTATGGGTGATAATGTGGAGAGAGAAGGCTGGAGGAAGAGGTAGAAAGAGAGGGGGAAGGAGAAGGTGGACACAGATAGCGGCAGATGGGCAGAGAGAGGAGAGGGAAAATGGACAGAAAAGGAATAGAAGGATGTAGACAGAGAGAAGGAGAGTAGGAAATGAACTAAGAGGAGGGGGTGGGGTGGCAATAAGAGATGGACTTAAGACGAGATAGACAGGAAAGGAACAAGTGGGCAGATTATAGAAAGAGAAAGGTATGGACAGAGACAGAGAGACAGAGATAGGTAAGGGAGAAAGATGTACAGAGAGAGGGGAAGGGGTGGGACAGGGGACAGAGAGGTGAAAGAGGATGAAGAGGGGGGGAGTAGATAGACCAAGACAGCGTGGAGGAGGAGATGGACAATGTGTGGAAGAGGAGGTGGCCAGAGAGAGGGAGTATGAGGAAATGGACTTAGAGGAGGTGAGGAAGAGATCGATGGGGAGGAGATGGACGGAGACAGAGACATGGAAGGGAGTAAGGTATACATAGAGAGGGGAAGCACCAAATGGACAGAGAAAGGAAAGAGAATGAAGAGGGGGAGGAACAGATAGACAGAGACAGGGTGGAGGAGGACATGGACAATGAGAATATGGAAGAGGGCCAGCCGAGGTGGCCGAGCGGTTCTAGGCGCTACAGTCTGGAAACGCGCGACTGCTACGGTCGCAGGTTCGAATCCTGCCTCGGGCATGGATGTGTGTAATGTCCTTAGGTTAGTTAGGTTTAAGTAGTTCTAAGTTCTAGCGGACTGATGACCTCAGAAGTTAAGTCCCATAGTACTCAGAGCCATTTGAACCATTTTTTGTGGAAGAGGAGATGGACAGAGTGAGGGATTAGGAGAAAATGTACTTAGAGGAGGTGAGGAAGATATGGAGGCGGAGGAGATGGACAAAGGGGCAAGGAACAGATGGATGGAAGGGGGGAGAAGCAGATGGACAGAGACAGGGTGTAGGAGGAGATCGACATAGAGAAAGAGAGAGAGAGAGAGAGAGAGAGAGAGAGAGAAGGAAGAGATGAATAGAAGATCGGAAATAATACATACCCGGGCAATGCTGGGTACTCAGCTAGCTACTAGATAAAACTTTGCCACCAAGACGTGGTGTCGCCCAGAAGCTGTTACTACAAACTTCAACAATTACAGGGTGGCTTTATTTGGGAACCGAAGATAGCGGCATATGTGTATTTTATTGCTCAACAACATCGGTTTACCGAAATCTTTCAGCAATGTGGAGCGAAAGATAGTATCTTATGGAGGTGAAGCAATGGGAAAGACCATCAAAGTATAATGTTAGACCAAGTTCCTGCTGTGTTTTTGAAAATCAGATTTACTGCCCTCAGTGATTTCCTTTATGACAACTTGAGGACCATTGTACCTTCAGCAGAGACGAAATGCTGTTAATGCACGAACTGTACTCGCCAAAGCCATCTTGGTATACCCAGAATGTTTACTAACGTTGTACGCTTCTCTAAATTACCGACTACCCAGATGTTACGAACACAATGTTTCAGTTTTGCTACTTCTGCAGCACGGCACTGATTAATTACTCTTACGGTACGTAATAACCAGTACCGAAACGAGTTTTCTGTGTACCTTCTGTAGAGGAATGCTATTTGATTTTCCACCAGTGTACTAGAGGAATAAGAAAAAACCACGATTTGATCAAAAGTATTCGGACACACACAAAAACATACGATTTTCATATTAGGTGCATCGTGCTGTCACCTACTGCCAGCCGTATCAGTGACCTCAGAAGTCATTAGACATCGTGAGAGAGCAGAATGGGGCGCTCTGCGGAACTCACGGACTTCGAACGCGGTCGAGTGATTGGGTGTGACTTGTGTCATACGTCTGTACGCGAGATTTCCACACACCTAAACATCCCTAGGTCCACGGTTTCCGATCTGATAGTGAAGTAAAAACGTGAAGGGACACGTGCAGCACAAAAGCGTACAGGCCGACTTCGTCTGTTGACTGACATAGACCGCCGACAGTTGAAGAGGATCGTAATATGTAACAGGGATACATCTATCCAGACCATCACACAGGATTTCCAAGCTGCATCAGGGTCCACTGAAAGTACTATGATAGTTAGGCGGGAGGTGAGAAAACTTGGATTTCATGGTCGAGTGGCTGCTCAAAAGCCACTCATCACGCCGGTAAATGCAAAACGGCGCCTCGCTTGGTGTAAGTAGTGTAAACATTGGACGATTGAATAGTGGAAAAACTTTGTGAGTAGTGATGAATCATGGTACACAATGTGGCGATCTAATGGCAAGGTGTGAGTATGGCGAATGCCCGGTGAACGTCATCTGCCAGCGTGTGTAGTGTCAACAGTAAAATTCGGAGGTCGTGTTATGGTGTGATCGTGTTTTTCATGGAGGGGATTTGCACCCCTTGTTGTTTTGCGTGGCGCATTCACAGCACAGGCCTACATTGATGTTTTAAGCACCTTCTTGCTTCCCACTGTTGAAGAGCAATTGAGGGATGGCGATTGCATCTTTCAACACGATCGAACACCTGTTCATAATGCACGGCCTGTGGCGAAGTTGTTACACGATAATAACAACCCTGTAATGGATTGGCCTTCACAGAGTCCTGACCTGAACCCCATAGAACATCTTTGGGGTGTTTTGGAAAGCCGACTTCGTGCCAGGCCTCGCCGACCGACATCAATAACTCTCCTCATTGCAGCACTCCGTGAAGAATGGGCCGCCATTTCCCAAGAAACCTTCCAGCACCTGATTGCACGTTTGCCTGCGACAGTAGAAGCTGTCATCAAGGCTAAGGGTGGGCCAACATCATACTGAATTCCAGAATTACCGATGGAGGGCGCCACGAACTTGTAAGTAATTTTCAGCCAGGTTTCCGGATATTATTGATCACATAGTGTAAATTGCTCACTAGACGTATACCTGACTTGTCAAACATATCAAAGTATTGGTTCTTCAGCAGCCGTCGAGATTCGGTGTTAGAATTCACTTAAATACGAATATAAGCGGCGTGCTTGTCAGAAATGTGATTTGCTGGAATCTATGTCTCAATCAGGTTCAGAACCACTCCTTGACGTTAGAATTAGCTTCGGATTTTGCTAATTTGTGATTTCGCGTCTATGAACTCACTTTCAAGCAGTGAGATGTATTTGAAGATCGGGGCAAGATTATACACACGCTACAGCCAGAAGTGGACAGTAGTTGCAGCGGGTCTTCCAAACAGCAGCTGGACGCAGAAAAAAAAGGAAATATGTTAGAATCATTTCAAATATAAGGAGTAGCTAACGATTGGTTCCGATTATACGTAGCAAATAGATTAGAAAGAGTGATTACAAAAGTGCAGATAACACAAACCAAAAATAAGCTAAACTATTAATGAAACACTTATCAGAACAAAAATCTTTTAATAAAGGACTTCCTCAGGACGGCATTTTAGCACGAGAACTGTTCCTAATATACGTCAATGACTTTTACAGTAATGTTGGGGGAAAATTTCTGTTTGCTAAAAACAGCAGTATTATAATCACTGAGAAAACGAGAAAGCTCCTTGCAGACAAAGCAAATGAAACCCTCGAGGAAGTTTACAGCTGGAAATACGCAATAAAGTGACATGTACCGTAAAGAAAACTAGTGCCATGAGTTTCAGTCCGAAGAGGGAAAATGGCATTGTTAAATGAAATATTGATCTGTTTATACGCTGTGTAACAGATACCAAATTTCCTGGAATGAATGATGGTGTTCAGTTGAAGACGTGTGATCGCACAAGGATACTTCCAAACGGAATGTAAGCAGCGTGCTAGGTCTTGTAATCAGTGTGTAGCAGAAAGTGTTAGTCACAAATTACTCATATGTACACTCAGTTCCGAACTAATGAATTGTTTTCTGGGGTAGAAATGCATAAAATACGAACATAGTTTTCAAACTACAGAAAAAGGCCACAAGAATAATAACCAAAAATAGTAGTCGAATTCATCGTAAATATCTGTTCAAAACACTGGAGATTTTAACTACACTATGTGAATAAATTTACCAATCAGTTACGCACATATAAAATAATATTGATAATTACTGCATAAACAGCTCCGTCCGGGAGCATGGAACAAGGTCAGAATAAATAAAAAATTCAAAACAGCATTTTTTGCAAAGGCCTGTAATTGTACAATAAATTTCACAAGAACATAACATGGATTACTAATGGAAACATATTTTAAAAGGCAGTTAAAAAGTACCTGTTAAGCAATGGATTCTAGACTTTGAAGAATTACTGAGTTTGGTGAAAGGTATAAGACAAGTGAATAATAATAATAATAATAATAATGATAATAATAACAATAATAGTGATAAAATAGTAAGACAAAGAACAGATGATTCAAGTATACATTGACATTAAGAGCCGGCCGGTGTGGCCGAGCCGTTCTAGGCGCTTCAGTCTGGAACCGCGCGACCGCTACAGCCGCTGGTTCGAATCCTGCCTCGGGCATGGATGTGTGTGATGTCCTTAGGTTAGTTAGGTTTAAGTAGCTCTAAGTTCTAGGGGAGTGGTGACCTCATATGTTAAGTCCCGTAGTGGTCAGAGCCATTTGAACCATTTTGACATTAAGGACACAGAAAGCTTGAAGTTGAGTAGCTGTGAATAGCTCAAAATGTACAAATGTTATTTTATTTACCACTCTGGTAATGGTTCAATAATGGATGGACATGTTGGAAACCAACCCAAACTCTCAGTGCAACTGAGACAACACAATAAAGAAGCAATAAGACCATCTCAATTTCCCTACGATGTTCTTTGAAATGATGTCATCTATATACATAAACAAAAGAATTTGACACGGTGGCGTTCTAAGACGTTAGGTTGGGGAACAGCGTCGATATGGGCTCATGAAATGGAATCGCGACCTTCTAAAAAGCAGCACTTCTAATGTCTTCTGTACAAGACTTTCGAAAAATATCTGCTGGCAAGAATTCACATTGCCTGAGTAAGTTCTTGTTACAACACCACCGGTATTCTTCAAAGAGGTAGAGAGGACACGCTAGATGAAGTGTCCCCGGCGCAGAAATGCATTCCTGTCCTGGCCGTTGGGTGAGTCCATTCCTATGTTGTGAGGCTGTGGCCCCCTCAGTTGTGTCGTCTGATGAGCTGTGCGCTCCATCTGTGGTCGCCTCAGTTGTGAAGGTGCTTCACATGGCCAACCTCAGTACTTTGAGAATCCTCGTTACTATCTCTGTTCTACACATCATGACATCACACTCACTACAGGTACAGCGAAAGTGCTTCAAACCGTTCACGGAAGATTGTAAGCAGTGTCATGAAATTTACGTCGCAAGAGGCAGGCGAGGAAGTGAAAATACCATTAAAAAGTGTGCTGGAGAGTGTTGCACCAACCACTGGCATTTCCCACCACAGAGTAAAGAGAATAAAGAACGTTGATGCTGGTACTTCCTAAGGCTTCTCTGCCACAGGAAAGACGAGGAAAAGAAGAAGAAGAAAATTTTACATTTACATAATTCTGATGAAACGATAGTCGGTAGAATAATGCATAATTTCTTAACACATAAACAGTGCCTGACATTAAAGTCACTACTTCTATTAAGCAAAGAAAATACATATTTAAAGGAGGCATTTCATCATTGTTATCATTAAAACAGAAGTTAGGCTACTGGTACACCAGTTCGTACTTTTTTCATATAATATGTGTATGTTTAAAAGTTCATATAATTCACACCGTATAACGTTTAACAGGTGGAGAAGGTCATAAGAAATGGGATCGTATTAGTTGAACGCTTGGATATACGAAGTAAATGTACAGACTTTCTAAATAACGTGAGAAATGACACTAAAGTGGGCAGCTCCAACGCATATGTCACTGAAAGAATGTTTTTTCGATGACAGCTGCTGTTTAGTAATGGGGAATGTAAATGAATGATTTGAGAAAATCAGCCAACGCGCTGCAGGTGTAAAGGTTTATTAACAACCCTTCAGCACTGTTTCAAAGATTTTAAAATTGTCTTCTTCAGGACTACATAGACACATAAAATCACATGTTGACGAAGGCAAATTTCAGAACAAAGAAGCTCTAGTCAAGTAACACTACAGGTGTGACCATCGGCACAACCAAATAAAATCCATTAAAAAATATTCCCACTGGAGCTGGGCTAAACATAAAACTATTCATATTAAAATTTACGTGGAATTAAAAGGCAATGAAACAGGCGGCCATGCGGCGCTTAGCCCAGCTCCAATGGGAATGTTTCTAATGGATTTTATTTGGCTTTACTAATGGGTACGCATTATACGTGCCCATGTACTTCTGAAGAGAACAATTTTAACATTGTTGAAACCATGGTCAAGCGTTGTCAACAAACCCTTATACCTTGGACCCGTGGTCTAGGGGTAGCGTCTTTAGTTACTAATCAAAACGTCCTCGGCCCCAGGTCCAAAACCTGCCGGCGCTTAATTTTGATTAATAATCAGCATTGGTTACGAAGACTTCCGGCAAAAGAAGTCACTCTCATTCCGTCAACTGCCTGGTCAAATGGTTCAAATGGCTCTGAGCACTATGGGACTTAACTTCTAAGGTCATCAGTCCCCTAGAACTTAGAACTACTTAAAGCTAACTAACCTAAAGACATCACACACATCCATGCCCGAGGCAGGATTCGAACCTGCGACCGTAGTGGTCGCGCGGTTAAAGACTGTAGCACCTTGAACCGCTCGGCCACCCCGGCCGGCACTGCCTGGTCAAAGAGGGCTGAGCAGGGGATAGAAGTTTGGAGCACTCTCTTGTCCGTGGAGTGGGAAACTACCCCTAAAGGCGGAAGAATAAGCAATGATAAACAGCAGGAGGATGCAGAACGCAATGGAAACCGTTACATTAAAAACACATAAAGTATATCCACAGGGCCTGTAAATAAAAAAGTGTCATGATGATCTCTCCATTGGCAAAAGATTCCAGAATAGTCCCCCATTCGGATCTCCGAGGGGGACTGCCAAAGGCAAGTGACTATGAGAAAAAGAATAACCAACGAAAGGATAACGTTCTACAGGTCGCGTCCTGGAACGTCAGAAGCTTGAACGTGGCAGGGAAGCTAGAAAATCTGAAAAGGGAAATGCAAAGGCTCAATCTGGATATAGTAGGAGTCAGTGAGGTGAAATGGAAAGAAGACAAGGATTTCTGGTCAGATGAGTATGGGGTAATATCGACAGCAGCAGAAAATGGTATAATAGCAGTAGGATTCATTATAAATAGGAAAGTAGGGCAGAGAGTATTTTACTGCGAACAATTCAGTGATAGGATTACTCTTATCAGAACCGACAGCAAAACAACATCTCAACGATAGTTCAGGTATACATGCCATCTTATCAGGCAGAAGGTAGAGGAAGTATATGAGGATATAGAACGAGTAATACAGTATGTAAAGGGAGGTGAAAACCTGGATTGCGGTTGTAGGGAAAGGTGTAGAAGAAAAGGTTACAGGAGAATATGGCCTTGGGACAAATAATGAATAAGGAGAAAGACTAATTGATCTGTAATAAATTTGAGCTATAATAGGGAATACTCTATTGAAGAATCACGAGGCGAGGAGGTATACTTGGAAAAGGCCGGGTGATACGGGACGATTTCAGTTAGATTACATCATGGTCAGACAGAGATTCCGAAATCAGATAATTGATTGTAAGGCGTACCCAGGAACAGATGTAGAGTCAGATCACAAAGTAGTAGTGATGAAGAATAGGCTGAAATTCAAAAGATTTGTCAGGAAGAACCAATGCGCAAAGAAGTGGGGTGACAAGATACGTCTGAAGTTCTCTAAGGCTACAGATGCAGCAATAAGGAATAACTCAATGGGCAGTACAGTTGAAGGGCAACGGACATCTCTAAAAAGGGCAATCACAGAAGTGGAAAGGAAAAACATACGTACAAAGAAGTTAACTGCGAAGAGACCAGGGAGAAAACAAGAAATACATCAGTTGATCGATGAAAGAAGGAAGTACAAAATGTTCAGGGAAATTAAGGAATACAGAAATACAAGTCGCTTAAGAATGAAATAAATAGGAAGTGCAGGGAAGCTAAGACGAGATGGCTGTATGAAAAATGTGAAGAAATCGAAAATGAAATTACTGTCGGAAGGACTGCTTCGACATACAGGAAAGTCAAAACAACCTTCGGTGAAATTAAAAGCATAGATGGTAACATTAAAAGTATAATGGGAGTTCCACTGTAAAATGCAGATGAGAGAGCAGATAAGTAGAAATAATATGTTGAAGGCCTCTTTGAGGGGGAAGATTTGTCTGATGTGATAGAAGAAGATACAGGAGTCGGTTCAGAGGAGATAGTGGATCCAGTATTAGAATCAGAATTTAAGGGAGCTTTGGAGGAGTTAAGAACAAAGAAGGCAGAAGGGATGGATAACACTCCATCAGAGTTTTTAAAGTCATGGGGAAAGAGGAAACAAAACGACTATTCACGTCGGTGCATACAGTGTGTGACTCGGGAGACATACCAACCGACTTTCTGGAAAAATATCATCCACACAGTTCAAAGGCTGGAAGAGCTGACAGGTACGAGAATTATAGCACAATCAACTTAACTGCTCATGCATCCAAGTTGCTGACAAGAATAATATACAAAAGAATCGAAAAGAAAATTGAGAATGTGTTAGATGACCAGATTGGCTTTATAAATAATAAAGGCAGGAGACAGACAATTCTGACGTTGCGGTTGATAATGGAAGCAAGGCTTAAGGAAAATCAAGATACGTTCATATGATTTGTCGATTTGGGAAAGGCATTCGTAAATGTAAAATGGTGCAAGATGTTTGAAATTCTGAGAGAAATAGGGTTAAGCTATAGGGAGAGACGGGTAATATGTAATATGTACAAGTGCCAAGAATAATAAGAGGACAAGAACGAAGTGTTCTGATTAAACAGGGTGTAAGAGAGGGATGTAGTCTTCCCCCCCCCCCCCCCCTACTGTTCAATCAGTACATCAAGAAGCAATGATAGAAGAAAAAGAAAGGTTCAGGAGTGGAATCAAAATTCAAGGTGAAAGGATATCAGTGACACGATTCTCTGATGACTTTGCTGTCCTGAGTGAAAGTGAAGAAGAATTATATGATCTGCTGAATGAAATGGACAGTCTAATGAGTACAGAATATGGACTAAGACTGTGCGGAGTGGCCGCGCGGTTTGAGGCGTCATGTCACGGATTGCGCGGTCCCTCCCGCCGGAGGTTCGAGTCTTGCCGCGGCCATGGGTGTGTGTGTTGTTCCTAGCATAAGTTAGTTTAAGTTAATTTTAGTAATGTGTAAGTTTAGGGACCGATGACCTCAGCAGTTTGGTCCATTAGGGATTCACACACATTTAAACATGTAGTAAATCGAAGGAAGACGAAAGTAATGAGAAGCAGCAGAAATAAGAACAGCGATAAACTTAACATCAGGATTGATGGTCACGAAGTGGGTGAAGTTAAGGAATTCTGCTACCTTGGCTGCAAAATATCCTGACGGACAGAGCAAGGAGGACATCAAAAGCATTCTAGCACTGGCAAAAAGGGCATTCCTGGCCAACAGAAGTCAACTAGTATTAAACATAAGCCTTAATTTGAGGAAGGAATTTCTGAGAGTGTACGTTTGGAGCACAGCATTATATGGTAGTAAAACGTGAAGTGTGGGAGAACCGGAACAGAAGAGAATCGATGCATTTGAGATGTGGTGCTACAGACGAATGTTGAAAATGAGGTGGACTGATAGGGTAAGGAATGAGGAGGTTCTGCGCAGAATCGGAGAGGACAGAAATATGTGGAAAACAAAGTATGTAGAAAACACTGACAAGAAGAAGGGTCAGGAAGATAGGACATCTTTAAGACATCAAGGAATGACTTCTATGGTACTACTGTAGGGGAAGACAGAGATTAGAATATACCCAGCAAATAGTTTTGGACGTAGGTTCCAAATGCTACTCTGAGACGAAGAGGTTGCCATAGGAGAGGAATTCGTGGTGGGCCACATCAAACCAATCAGAAGACTGGTGATCAAAAGAGACCTGCAACTGGTTGGCTGATTTTCTCAAATGATTCAATGAAAGATCATGATCCTCACATTAGACCCAGTCTGTAGGGAGATCGATCAAGTGAAGGAATAGAAGTGTCGCTTTCAAAAGGACACGTCTTTGCGTTTGTACACAAAGATGAAAATTGTATATCATGTGAAGGTTCCGTTAAACAGAATACAAGAAATTTATTCGTTCCTAGAAAATGAGTAAATGATTCTTGTACAAGAGGAAAATGCGGTATTGTTCCATATGCTTTTTTAATGATCAAGAATGAAACTGCAGAGTAGCATGAGGAGAATATTGCTGTGAATTTTTCGTGGTAGTAATTTGTGCTGTTATTATTCTCTTCAAATTCATGCATTAAGCAGTATTGCTGTTCGACTGAATAACTGTCTGTTTTGGATCAGGCGGCGGGAAAAGATATGATGATGAAGTCTCATACTCCTTGGCAGGGCATAGGGAAACGATGCGGGAGACCCGCACCGCCGTACTAGGCAAGGTCCTAGTAGAGGTGGTTTGCCATTGCCTTCCTCCGACCGTAATGGTGATGAATGACGATGATGAAGACGACACACAACACCCAGTCATCTCGAGGCAGGGGAAAATCCCCGACCTCGTCGGGAATCGAACCCGAGACCCCGTGCTCGGGAAGCGAGAACGCTACCGCGAGACCACGAGCTACGGACAGAGAAGATATAACTACCCAAATTTCCCATAGCTCCATTATTGTGCTTGGTGATACTATTTAGAAATATTGCATCTGTCGGGTTATTGGTCGTACTGATGTAACCTT
Source organism: Schistocerca nitens (assembly GCF_023898315.1). Classification (NCBI taxonomy): domain Eukaryota; kingdom Metazoa; phylum Arthropoda; class Insecta; order Orthoptera; family Acrididae; genus Schistocerca; species Schistocerca nitens. The sequence goes on from NC_064622.1 coordinate 41,438,977, forward strand.
TATTACGATCTTCTACAGACCAGCTAGCTGTAACTTTCAAGTTGCGCGGGATACGCTTCGAGCGAACAGTTCAGGGGCCCTAACTGCACCTCCCCCACCACGCGTGACCGTCCGTAAGATAACCCGCACGACTACCATTCTTTCCCCCTCCACCGCGCCATATGAGCATGTAGGGGCCGCGTTATTTTGCGCAAAACTCTGTACTGCGATGTCACGTCTCCATGGAAGGTGAGGGGGGACTTATTTGAATAACTTTCTGAATCTAGTACTATGTGCAGATTGTATAGGTACATCAAATAATTACCAAAATGTGTGTACAATGAAACGATCCTCATTACGTGATTGTGTAGTCATGTTGTTTAGCAGACGAACATATTTTCCATAGAGGTGCTGGATGTATGCAGTAATCAAATGTATTGGCCATTCTTGCAAGCGGTCTTTATGAGAGCGCTGCATTCACTGACCAGGGTACTGCAGTTATGCCCTGATCAAGCCCAGTGCCGACAGTGGCCGAAACATTGGCCAGCCAAACAATATGAGGACACGATCACTTACCCGGAAACGTTTCATTGAAGCAGAAAACAGTCGTGGCAGCCTACACGAGCACAAAAAACAGGTATCCCCAACCCTCTCCCCCCCCCCCCCCTCCCTCCACCACACACCCGATTCTTTGAAGATTCAAACTCCCACGTATAAAACTTCCAACATCTAACTAATTGGGTCGTTGGTTGGTTGATTTGGGAAAGGGAACCAAACAGAGAAGTCATCGGTCCCTTAGGATTAGGGAAGGATGGAGAAGGGAGTCGGCAGTGTCCTTTCAAAGGAACCACCCCGTCATTTGACTGAAGCGGTTTAGGGAAAGCACGGAAAACCTAAATAAGGATGGCCGGACGCAGGTTTGAACCGTCGTCCTCACGAATGCGAGTCTAGTGTGCTAACCACTGCGCCACCTCACTCGGTGCATCTGATTACTTTGCAAATGAGTTAATGTGTGAAATATTTGACGTTAAATATATAAAACCATTATGGTTGAAGAAGCAAAAATACAGGGTGATTCAAAAAGAATACCACAACTTTAGGAATTTAAAACTCTGCAACGACAAAAGGCAGAGCTAAGCACTATCTGTCGGCGAATTAAGGGAGCTATAAAGTTTCATTTAGTTGTACATTTGTTCGCTTGAGGCGCTGTTGACTAGGCGTCAGCGTCAGTTGATGCTAAGATGGCGACCGCTCAACAGAAAGCTTTTTGTGTTATTGAGTACGGCAGAAGTGAATCGACGACAGTTGTTCAGCGTGCATTTCGAACGAAGTATGGTGTTAAACCTCCTGATAGGTGGTGTATTAAACGTTGGTATAAACAGTTTACAGAGAATGGGTGTTTGTGCAAAGGGAAAAGTTCTGGACGGCCGAGAACGAGTGATGAAAATGTAGCACGCATCCAGCAAGCATTTGTTCGCAGACCAGGAAAATCGACTCGCAGAGCTAGCAGAGAGCTGCAAATTCCACAATCAACTGTATGGAGAGTCCTACGAAAAAGGTTAGTTATGAAACCTGAACGTCAACTACCCGAGGCGATGGATCGGCCGCCAGGCAGCCCGTGACAGAGCACTTCATCACTGGCCTCCAAGAAGCCCTGATCTTACCCCCTGCGATTTCTTCTTATGGGGGTATGTTAAGGATATGGTGTTTCGGCCACCTCTCCCAGCCACCATTGATGATTTGAAACGAGAAATAACAGCAGCTATCCAAACTGTTACGCCTGATATGCTACAGAGAGTGTGGAACGAGTATTGGGTTGATATTGCTCGTGTGTCTGGAGGGGGGCATATTGAACATCTCTGAACTTGTTTTTGAGTGAAAAAAATCCTTTTTAAATACTCTTTGTAATGATGTATAACAGAAGGTTATATTATGTTTCTTTCATTAAATACACATTTTTAATGTTGTGGTATTCTTTTTGAATCACCCTGTATTGTAGGTTTTATTAGTTTCGAATTATTCACCCGTAGCTTTTCACGCAAATCAATGTTGAGACCTGATATCTCCTAAACTATGTGACGCACAATGATATAATTTTGCAGATTCGTTCAGTGGTATATGTGGATATTGTTTGCAAAATGGGTTGCGAATGGAGTTAGTACTAAAGAAATGATAACCTAAATTGTCATGCCTGATGCCAAAGTTTTACTGAATGAACGTCGTAGGCGTTTCATTATATTGTGGGGGGTCGTCAGCGAGGAAAAGTTTCGGAAAGGTTTGAAATTATGTGTGAAGTCTGTTGAAGTTGCTAGATCGTCTGTTTCCCAAATACTGGACGAACAGACACTGAATGATTTGCGCGCCGTGAGTTGGCTATCTCAAAACATATACCTCCACAGTTTCTAACTTGAGTTCTTGACTTATTATTTCAACATAGTGGTACAAGTCCAATTTTGTTCAGATTGAGATACAGTCCTAAAGTTAAATGAGCGCTGAAAAATCTGCAGTTGAGATACCAGAAATATTCAAGCGTATGGCTTCTTGCTAGAGATGAACCTTTCTTTCTGTTTGTTTGGCTCATTAATTTCAGAAGCATTATACACAGAAAAGTGGAGGTTTTGGACTTGTACCACTATTGAAATAAGCCCTTCACATTAGATTTTACTTCATAATGAGTAGACTGTAACAGCATTTTAAATTTTTAAAATCAGTCTGTAATTATAAGAAATTTTTGGTTCCCCTGGAAGCCGTAGGGTAGGCTACCTGCAACTGAGACCGTGTAATCGTCTTAGGCGTTTAATAATATGAAGATATGTCCTCTTGGATTTTTGTCAGCATCAGGAAACCGACCGTAGATTACAAATTATCTCATTTTCGTGTTTTGGCATTTTATCCTCTGCTAACAAACCTGCGAGTCTGCTTCATCGTCATAGGAATTCAGTATATGTTACACTGCCCAGTTAAATTAATGTGACTGCGTGTCCAAAGCCTGAACACCCACCTTTTGCAGCGCGGCCGCTGCGAGACGTGCAGGAACACAGCCAGTGAGGTTCCACACTCCAGTATCGTGACCGGCTGCGCTGGGTTTCTCGGCTGAGGATCCATGCCGCTGACAGCCTGATCTAGGTGGGTCCATAGATCCTCCATTGGGTTTAAATCCGGAGAGGCTGGTGGCTAGGGGAGTATAGTACACTCATCCTGATGCTCTTCGAGCCACGCACATTCACTGTGATCTGTGAGACAAGTTCCATTGTCCTGCTGGTAGATGCCATCGTGCTGAGGAAAAACAAACTACTTGTAGAAGTGGACATGATCAGCAAGGTTAGATGTATGCTGATACTGATCCATTGTACCTTCCAGAATGACGAAATCACCCGGGGAATGCCACGATCACGTTCTTCATACCATAACACTCCCTCTTTGTTTGCTTCCAGATGTTTCAGACGTCGACGACCACCTATCCGATGGAGCACCAAACGTGATTCATCTGAAAAACCCATCTGTCGCCACTCAGTGGCCGTTCAGGTGCGGTATTGGCTTGCAAATTCGTCACTGATGAACAACAGTCAGCTTGGGTGTATGAAATTGGTACCTGCTGTGAAGGATCATATGCAGCAATGTTCACTGAAACGTCGCTGGGAGACACTGCTGGTAGCATCTTGCTTCATCTGGGCAGACAGCTGCACGTCTGTTCGCCCGTACACACATCTCCGCACGTGTCGTTCACCCTTGTCACGTATGGTCCGTGATGCACCACAGTTGCCTCACGTCCGGTTTTGGAGAGCGCCATTTTGCCATGCACAGTATGCTTTAACCACGCCGGCACGCAAACAGTTTACAAACTTAGCCATTTCAGAAATGTTTCCACCCTTGGCTCGAGAGCCAATGATCAAGCCCTTGTGGACGTCAGATAAATCTCTCCCTGTGTGTATTACTACAGCGAGTGCACTGTTTTCCATGTCTCCCTGACACACTTTATATACCCACCACTGCTAGTGCTGCCACCTGCCATCTGTGAATGGTAATTGTACGTTGACGTCGAACATAGGCGGTGGTCGCAGTCATGTGACTAGACTGTGTACATTCATTAATGTGGAATACACTAAGTGATCAAAAGTATCTGGACACCAGGCTGAAAATTTCTTGCGTGTTCGAGTGCCTACTAGGCACAAACTTTCATTTTAATAACAGTGAAGCGTACCGTACCGCCATTGCTGTCGACCCTTATATCGACCCTCAGATCGTACAGGCTTTTGTTTGTTTTGGTTAGTGCAGCTCAGTGTCGCTTAGGCCGTTAGTGAGAGAGCACTTCGAATTCCTGCTGCAGAGCAGACTACACCGTTCGTTCGTTGTATATTTTTATGAGCTTCAAACGGGAGCGACTGCAGTAATAGATAGGAACTGTGATTGCTATGAACAGATGCGAATTGAGTTGGTGACCCTTCGCTCACAGCTGCAGGCTGCATTGGCTTCCGTCACACAGCTTGAGGCTGCTGCCAAGGGGTATCACTGTGGGGGGTCGGACACGGGGATTCGAGAGACATCGAGCACGTCCCACGTGTCCCCTGTTCGGTTCACTGCTGTGGCCGCCCCGGGTACTACCTGCGCTCAGGTTGACCCTTCACCCGTGGTCGAGTGGGAGACCATTCCAAAGACTGGCAGGGAGTGAAAAACTTTCCGAGGGGACGATAGTAGGGCCTCCCCAGTTCGTTTCACGAACAGGTTTCGGGCGTTATCTGTGGCTGACGATGTCTCTGAGCCAGACGCAGTCGTCCACCTTGTTCCAGAGGAAGCTTCTCGACCTGCAAGGTCTGGACGTTCACAGAGGGTGGGTCTGCTGGTAGTTGGGAGCTCCAGCGTTAGGCGCGTAATGGGGCCCATTAGGAACATAGCTGCAAAGGAGGGAAAGGAAGCCAGTGTGCACTCTGTGTGCATACCGGGGGGGAGTCATTCCGGATTTGGAAAGGCTGCTTCCGGATGCTATGAAGAGTAAAGTGTGCAGCCAACTGCAGGTTGTGGCTCATGTAGGTACCAATGACGTATGTCGCTTTGGCTCGGAAGAGATTCTCTCTGGTTTTGGGTGGCTAGCGGAAATGGTAAAGACTTCCAGTCTTGCTTGCGAGATTAAGGCTGAGCTCACCATATGCAGCATAGTCGATAGAACCGATTATGGTCCTTTGGTGCAGAGCCGAGTGGAGGGTCTGAATCAGAGGCTCAGGCGGTCCTGTGACCATTTAGTCTGCAGATTTCTTGACTTGCGCCATCGGGTGGTGGGTTTCCGGGTTCCGCTTAATAGGTCAGGAGACCTCTACACACAGGAAGCGACTACACCGGTAGCGGCGGCTGTGTGGAAGGGACTGGACGGTTTTTTGTTAGAGGGCCTCAGGGAATCAGAGAAAGGACATCCATCTACAAGTGGGCAGCTTAAACATTGTAAGTTAGTTGTAGAAACGATCGGTATTGTAGTTGTAAATTTTCGTAGCTGTGTTGGGAAAGAACCAGAGCTCCAGGCCCTAATAGAAAGCACTGAAGCTCAAATAGCTGGCTAAAGCCGGAAATAAGCTCAGCAGAAATTTTTTTAACGATATAACAGTGGTCAGAAAGGATAGATTAAATACAGTTGGTGGTGGAGTATTTATTGCTGTCAGAAGTAGTATGCCTTGTAGTGAAATTGAAGTGGATAGTTCCTGCGAAATAGTATGGGTAGAAGTTATACTTGACAATCGGACTAAACTATTAATTGGGTCATTTTATCGAGCCCCCGAATCAGAAGATATAGTTGCTGAACAGTTCAAAGAAAACTTGAATCTCATTTCAAATACCTACCCCACTCATACAATTATAGTCGGTGGTGACTTCAATCTACCCTCGATATCCTGGAAAAATTATACGGTTAAAGCCGGCGGCAGGCATAAAACGTCATCCGAAATTGTACTGAATGCTTTCTCAGAAAATTATTTTGAACAATTAGTTCATGAGCCCACTCGAAGTGTAAATGTTTGCGAAAGCATACTTGACCTCTTAGTAACAAATAATCCTGGACAAATAGTGAGTATCGTTACGAATACAGGGATTAGCACAAGGCAGTAGCTACTAGGCTGAATACCGTAACTCCTAGAACCATCAAAAAGAAACCTAAAGTATATCTATCTAAAAAATCTGATAAAATGCTCTTAACGCCTTTTTAAGAGACAGTCTGCACTCCTTTCCATCTGATCATGTAAGCGTAGAAAAGCTGTGGAATGATTGCAAAGAGATAGTTTCGACAGCAATTGAGAGATATATATATACCACATAAATTAATAAATGATGGTACTGATCGCCCATGGTACACAAAACGGGTCAGATCGCTGTTTCAGAAGCAGCGAAAAAGCATGCCAAATTTAAAAGAACGCAAAATCCCCAAGACTGGCAAAGTTTTGCAGAAGTTCAAAATTAGTGTGTACTTCAATGAGAGATGCTTTCAATAATTTACACAGCGAAACTCTGTCTCGAAATCTGGCAGAAAACCCAAAGATATTCTGGTCATGCATAAAGCACACCAGTGGCAAGACGCAATCAATACCTTCACTGCGCGATAACAACGGTGAAGCCACTGATGGCAGTGCCACTAAAGCAGAGTTATTAAACACGATTTTCCGAAACTCCTTCACCAAAAAAGACAAAGTAAATATTCCTGAATTCCAATCAAGAACATCTGCCAAGATGAGAAACATAGAAAAAGATATCCTCGGTGTCGCAAAGCAGCTTAAATCACTTAGTAAAAGCAAGGCTTCCGGTCCAGATTGTATACCAGTCAGGTTCCTCTCACACTATGCTGGTGAAATAGCTCCATATTTAGAAATTATATTCAACCGCCCACTCACAGACAGTTCCGTACCTGAAAACTGGAAAGTTTCTCAAGTCACACCAACAGCCAAAAAGGGAAATAGTACTAATCTGCTGAATTACAGGGCCACATCACTTGCGTCGATTTACAGTAGAGTTTTGGAACACATACTGTATTCGAACATTATGAAGTACCTCGAAGAAAACGATTTATTGACACGTAGTCATCACGGATTCAGAGAATATCGTTCTTTCGAAACACAACTAGCTCTTTATACTCATGAAGTAATGAATGCTATCGACAGGGGATGTCAAAATGATTCCATATTTTTAGATTTCCAGAAGGCTTTCAACACCGCTCCTCACAAGCGTCTTCTAACCAAACTGCGCGCCTATGGAATATCGCCTCAGTTGTGGGACTGGATACGTGATTTCCTGTCGGAAAGGTCACAGGTCATAGTAACAGACAGAAAGTCATCGAGTAAAACAGAAATAATATTCCGCGTTCCCCAAGGAAGTGTTATAGGCCCTATATTGTTCCTGATCTATATTAACGACATAGGAGACAATCTGAGTAGCTGTCTTAGATTATTTGCAGATGATGCTGTTATTTACCGTCTTGTAAAGTCATCAGATGACCAAAATGAATTGCAAAGTGATTTAGATAAGTTATCTGTATGGTGCGAAAAGTGGTAATTGACCCTGAATAAAGAAAAGTGTGACGTTATTCACATGAGTACTAAAAGAAATCCGCTAAATTTCGATTACGCGGTAGGTCACACAAATCTGAAGGCTGTAAATACAACTAAATACTTAGGGATTAAAGTTACAAATACCCTAAATTGGAACGATCACACAGATAATGTTGTGGGTAGAGCCAACCAAAGACTGCGATTCATTGGCAGAACACTTAGAAGGTGCAACAGGTCTACTAAAGAGACTGCTTACACCACGCTTGCCCGCCCTATTCAGGAGTACTGCTGTGTGGTGTGGGATCCGCAACAGGTGGGACTGATGGATGACGTCCAAAAAGTACAATGAAGGGCAGCTCGTTTTGTACTACGGCGAAATAGAGGAGATAGTGCCACAGACATGATACGTGAATTGGAGTGGCAATTATTAAAACAAAGGCGTTTTTCGTTGCAAAAAATTTCGATCACCAGTTTGCTCCTCCGATTGTGAAAACATTCTGTTGACACCCACCTACATAGAGAGAAATGATCATTACGATAAAATAAGAGAAATTAGCGATCGCACAGAAAAATGTAAGTGCTCGTTTTTCCCGTGCGCCGTTCGAGAGTGGAACGTGAAATATGGTATCCCGGCTGAGACACAAAGTTGAAATATGGTATCCCGGCTGAGACACAAAGTTGAAATATGCTCACTATTTTTTATTTACTTAAATTTGGCATATTTCGTGGCAGTACCTTTTCCGTTAGATGTTTACAAGGCGATATTGGTCTTGGCTTCAGTTGTCTAGTGGAAGTATGATTCCACAATTGCAGTATTGTCGGCTGCAGAAATGACCTGGTTCAATGCGTTTGCCTCATTTTGGTGCTTCAAATACCATTTCTTCGAATGTGGTTTCTTCTTAAAGTTTATATAAAAATAGTAACATAATTCAAAATTATTTATGACGGCGACCTGCACATTGTTCTACCGTCAACACACACCACGAGATCACTGCCGACTGGGTACAGTCAAAGACGACTCCAGGGTCAGAGACATTTTACACAACACACAAGCTTCCACTTGTAATCAGTCTTTTTGCTATTCTTCGACACATTTACTAATAGTAATCAATATGCTTTCACTCTCAAAAATATATGTAAATTAACATATGATAAGGCAAATTATAATAAAAAAAATTCTGACAAAAAATATAAGAAAACATTCACAATTTGGCATCGACAAATCCGGTAAAAAATAACACATCTCCCAGATCCAGTACAACTGCTCCCCAGGGCTTTTGTTGTTATGGACATATACAACAAAATCCCGACCACTCTCAGTAATGGTTCTGTATTACACAATTAGTACATTAATGATGCAGTCTGATAACCTCTTCCAAATTTGGACTCTTTGAATCTGTGGTCTTGTTACTGGCTGTTGTTGCAATGATCCTTCCCCATCAATCTCATACACAAAAAATTCAAGTAAAGAAATTATTTGACATGACAAATATACATGGTATAAAACATACATGAGAAATATTCTAACATACAGCATACAGATTGAAAATAATAGAAAGGTAAAACTCATTTCCTAGAGTAAGATTTAAATTTTTTTTCATATTAATGTTAATTTCATTATGCTTACATATTGTACAGTAAAAATGATACTGGACATATGTAGTGTAGTGTTTTTTTCCCTATATATTTGCCTTTTATATTTTTACTTCTGATTTTCTTTTTTGAATTTTATATTTTTTTAATCATGTTTTTTGTTTTGTATATATTATTTGCTTATGATTTTCTTTTTAAATTTTCTTTACTCATGTTTTTTTATTTTGTATTTTTTTCTTATGATTTTCCTTTTTTAATACAGTTAAAGATACATCAGTATTATCTAAATTTTTTGCAATTATTTATGTACACTTGCCTCTCTACTACAATATTACTACAAGTCACATACTTGTGAAGAGTACTTTCGCTCCCCTCAACATCAGTATAGACAACAATAAATTGCTCATATATCATGAGGCTTTATCTAAAATTGGTTTTGAAACTTATACCTTTGCATGCATGTCCTCACATACATGCCTTCACCCACAGGGAGACTTAGCTTCCAAAAATTAGAAAAATTCAGAAATGCTCACTATGGAGACTTTTTTGTAAAAAGTAAAAATAAATCTTTCTCTCATTCTTTGTTACAACAGTGTTTTTTCATCAGTTTCAATTAACATGTGACTTCAAATTATTAATTTATACATGCAAATATACATACTTGGTTGTACAGGTAGTTTTGTTCTAACAAGCATATTCCAGTGGATGACTTTTGTTTTAGATGATAATAGGTTATTTAAATTTTGAAATTATGATTTCTGTTTACATAGTTTTAAAGAGACAACATTCCTGAGACCTAATAATTTCTTTGACTAAGGGTACACCAAACGATAAACATTAGGGTGTGGATTTTCTGTGACTTCAAAAGGCCCAATGTAGATATCAAAGAATTTTTTAATTTCTGAAGTTAACATTTTTGATTTTTCATGAGATTTGACCAGAACAAGATCCCCAATTTTGAAAGTGGTTAATTTTACCCTATTGTTATGTCTTTTATTCCTCTTTTCCCCTTGTTTCCTCATAGTTTCCCTGACAATATCTTCTCTCTCTTGCATAGTTAAAGGTGTAGATTTAGGAAATTCATTAAGTTCTGATATAAGATTTGGAGGTCTAATATTAAACATAATCTCATACGGTGAAAATCCTGTGGAACTATGTTGTAGGCTATTCATAATATCTTCAGATTTTGAATGTGCTCAAACCGGGTTGGATGTTTATGGCTACAATAGGTTCTACAAAGTCTCCCAATTTCCCTCATATATCTTTCTGCAGGATTGGTGGATGGAGAATAAACAGATATAAGTATATGCTTCAATTTTGATCTTGCAATAAACTTTTTCCAAATTTTAGAGGTGAACTGTGAACCATTATCTGATCATATAGCTTTTGGTTTACCCACCTGTGCGAAATAATCTCTTTCAATTTTTATTATAATTTCATGTCTAGTAGCTTTTTTCACTGGATATAGTTTAATTAATTTTGAAAATACATCTACAACAACAAATGTGTAACAGTGACCACCTTTACTCTGTGGTAACATTCCATATAAGTCCACTGCGATAAGATCTGAAGGTTTTTCCGGAATAATGTTTTGCATATCTCCACCATATCTTTGATTGCTCACTTTAACTCTCTGACATTTGTCACATGTTGCCAATTCTTTTCTTACCTTTTTTCCAATATTGTAAAAATAAACATTTTCTTGTATCTTTTGAATGCACTTCTGTATCCCACAATGACCAAAACTTTCATGTATGTAAATGATCAGCTTATCAGCATCTGCCTCTGACCAACACAGTTTCCAATTATCAGAATCTACATCTGTTCTCTGAAATAAAATCCCCTAATGTAATTTGTAAAATTTATCAAGTTTCTCATACCCCTTCTTGCCTAAACATTCTTTGATTAATTTCCAACTCTGATCCAAATTTTTATTTTTTATAATTTTGTTACACATAGCTCTAATTGTTTTCTCATTTTCCACCCCTTTCAAGTATCTAATTTTAAATTGCTTTTCCTTCTCTTGTTCAAAAATCTCCCTTTCTCCCCCAATTGGTAACCTTGAAAGTGAATCAGCTACTACATTCTCAGAACCTTTTATGTGTTTGATTCCAAAGTCAAACTGTTGCAGAAATATTGCCCATCTGGTCAATCTACTATGGTATAATTTGCACTCTTGTAAGTAACTCAAAGCTTTGCGATCCGAAAATACTATGGTTTTATGTCCAATAAGGTAAATTCTAAATTTTGTAAAAGCCGAATGAATTGCCAAAAGTTCCTTCTCTGTGACTGTATAATTTTTCTCATGCTTGAGCAACATTCTGCTTGCAAATGCTATGGTACAATGTATCTTAACTCCATTCTCTACTCTTTCTTGAAATAACTCTGCTCCAAGCCCATAATTACTGCTATCAATGATCAAACAAAATGGTAAATTAAAATCAGGTCTGTGTAATGTGTTGCTTCCTCAACTCCTGCTTAATGTTATCAAACTCTTCCTGGCAACTTTTATCCCAAACCCAAACAGTGTTTTTCTTAAGTAACTGACTTAAACATGGTGCATTCAGACTCTGATCACTTATATGTTTTCGGTAATAACCGTATAACCCAAAGAACGAATTTAATTGGTTTTTAGTCTTAGGAATAGGAATTTCTGAAATTGCTTTAATTTTTTCTGGATCTACCAAAATTCCCTTGTCTGTGACAATATGACCCAAAAATTTTAATTCAGAAACTGCAAATTTACATTTCTCTAATTTCAATGTCATCCCCCCTTTTCTAAGTTTTTCACAAACTGACTTAAAAATCGAAAAATGTTCCTCCCAATTTTGCCCTGTAACCAAAATGTCATCTACATAAATTATCAGTTTAGACGCAAGTTCTTGCCCCAGTACATGATCCAAAGCTCTTATAAATTCGGAAACAGAGGAATTTAACCCAAATGGCACAACACAATATTGGTAACTCTTACCATTGTACAAGAAAGCAGTATATTTCCTAGAATTAACCGAAAGTGGTACCTGATGAAAACCCGAAGTTAGATACAAACTTGACATATATTTTATATCTGTAAATTTATAGAGTAACTCATCAATATTTTCGGGATGGTCTGTCTGTCTGAACAAAATTTTGTTTAAGTGTCTAGACTTCAAAACCAATCTTACTCCACCATCTTTTTTCGAAACTACTACTAGAGGATTAATATATGCACTGATACTCCTTTCTATTATATTAAATCCTTCCATCTTTTTCAGCTCTTTCTCAACAGCAGGTCTTTTTGATATTGCAATACTGTATGGTTTTATGAAAAATGGTTCATGAGGTTTTACCTGAAGCTCACACTGATAACCCTTTACCCTACCAGGTATGTCACTGAAAACATCACTGTATTCGCACAGCAGATTTTCTAACTTTTGTTTTTGCTCCCCAGATAAATTTTGTGTTTCTGAAATTTTCAAATTTACTGAATTCCCAAATTCAACTTCATCAGTATCAAATCTATGAGTTTCAATATTCTCCAATCTATTTTCTTTTAGTAAATTGATACTGTAAAAATTTCCATTACTCTGATCACCAAGTGTGTTCACAAAATTTCTCTGAATGTATTCCCTTTCACTAGTTTCTATCAAAAGTTTTCTTCCAACCCAATCAAATGCTGTATTTACTTTTACTATCCAATTCATTCCCAAAAGAAAATCTTCATTAAATTCCTGAATTACAAAACATTCATGTGTGAACAACTTGCCTTCAATTAAAAATGTCACTAAAGCCAGGCTTTTTACCAATTTACTGCTCTCCCCAGTAGCACCGTTTATCTTTACCCCAACAACTGGAATTTCAACATAATCTTTCCCCACTTTCAATTTCTTGCTTAACCTTTCAGATATTCCCGAGATCTCACTTCCTGTATCAATTAAACATTTTCCAATCCATGACCCAATTTGAACTTTTATATAAGGACTGCAAAGTTGATCACTTTTCTCAGAACCTGTATCCTCATGTAATAAATCACTTTCAATTTCCCCAAATCTATACTTATCAGAATCATATGGTATATCAGTACATGTATTATTTGTCACAGTTATAAAATTTGCACAAGATACAAAATTGTCATTAGTACTCTCTATTACCTCAAATAGCCAAGAATTTTCATCCAAATCACATTGTATACTATTGAAGTACTTATCCTTCAGCTTTTCAAAAATAAAATTCTCATCTTTTTCCACCACTCAGGACATATAGTTTCACATACATTAATAAGCATCTTTCTAAAGTTCTTGTCAAAAGAAATAGTTTCACTGTTCAGCCATAAATTCATAAGAAATGTGTGTGTGTCATTAGTATCTGTAAAAGTTTCACTTAGGCTAGTAGTTATACATGTGTCATCATTATTTGTGTAGTCAGATTCTTTACCAACAACATCAAAATTCACACTTTCACATACACCCAGCTTGTGAGCCTTATTCATCCTGGTAACATTCCTGGGAATTTCTATAATATTCTCACTATTTAATCCATTTTCAAGCATGTGTATACCCAACTCCCTATTTAAACTAATGAAACACCTTTCCTCAACATCATCATCAATACCATTACTATCATAATCAACTTTATCATCATTATCATTATACATATTCAGGTCATACACATTCAAATTATCCCCCAAAATATTGTTTCCCCTTTCTAAAATTACCAGATCCCTTTCACCAATATTTTCATTCTCACAGCATGCATTCTCTCTTTCATTCACACACGTCTCTGAACTACTACAAATTACATCATCTGACAAAGTGTTGTTCTTTTCTGCCCAAGTGTAAAACTCTGTCAAATTAAATGAATCACAATTACTTTTATCTACTGTATGTTCTTGTGTACTGAAAATTTTATCTTTATCAATATCATCATTATTTTCCTCTTGAAATTTCTTCAATAAGTAACAACTAATGACCTCATGTGATAGCTTAGGTTTGGAACTGTCATGTTTGGGTTTATGATAGTCACATCCATTGGTCCTTTCATCATGCCCACCTTCTGCCTCAACCTTGCGGACCTTCAAGGGGGCGTCTACTCGTTTTTTATTTCCTGAATTACAACTTGTTCCTGCTTGAAATGCTGATTGTGGTTCTGCCAATGTCTCTGATCAACATTTCTGTTCCCATTCCTATGCCAAACATTACCTGATTGTTGGTAGTTTCTATTGTACTGATCTCTAGCAAATTTTTTGTGATTTTGATCCCTGAAGTGTTCTCTATTTTGTTGATTATTTCCGGGAAAATCTTGTTCTTGTTTTGGATAAAAATTGTGGTCCTTCTTTTGAAAATTGTTATATCCCCCTGAATTTTGACTGACACCATGATAATTGTTTTGTTCCCTTTTTTGAAAGTTATCATTTCCCCAATTTTGATCATTACCTTTCTGAGTAAACCCACTGTGTGTTCTTGTTGTTACCCTATCCAACTTTTCAATATAATTGAGAAACTGCTCTACATTACTATCAGGACAATGAACTAAACTCAACTGCATTGCTGATGGCAGTCTTCTCTTTAAGGTAACAATTTTGATCAAGTCATCCAAAGGTTTTGATAAATGAATAAGTTTTTGAATTTCACTTTTGCAAAATTGTTTCATGCTCCCATCTGATTCTTATAGTTTCTCCCATTTAAAAATTCACTTTTGATTCTAGTTTGTTTAAGATCATCCCAAAATTTTTCCAGAAATTTTGATTAAAATTCTGAAAAGGTCATCCCCAAAGTTACAATCCGGTTTGCCCAAGTCAAAGCTTCCCCTTCCAAGAATTTTTTCACAAGTTTAATTTTTATTTCATCTGGTGTGTGAGGTAAAAAATAATCCTTACAATACTGTATAATATCAACAGGATGTAAGGGTCCATTACCGAAAAGTGCTGCACTGGAATATTAGATACAAGATTGCATGTGTTGACATTGTGATTTTTGCTTTGAAATTCAATGTCAAAACTTTCAATTTTTTCGCTAAGTTCTCTGACAGATTTTTTGTTTTCTAAATCATTGCACTCTACTTTTTTTTCTACAGTAACCAAAGGATTGTCAGTTTCTTGTTGTACATTTCTTACTAAAACTTTTGTATTCTCATCCAAATTTTTAATTTCCCCTTTTATCTCATTAAAATCGATTAAATTTCTTTCCCTATCTACCAGTAACTCAATTTTTACAGTATTAATTTCATCGGTCAATTTAGTATCAATTTCATTTACTTTTGCTTCCACAGATTCAATTTTTTCCTCAACACTGCCAACTCTGTTCGAAAGATCACCCACTTGGGTATTCACTGCTTGGACTTGCAACAAAATGTTATCAATTTTTTCATCCCAGTAAGTCTTATTGTCGTCAACTGATTGTTTAATTTCTTTCGTGAAATTAACAAGAAAACTTTTTAAATCAAATTGATCGGTTCTTTCTGTTTCATTTGACCTGTCCTGATTTTCGAAGTCTATTAAATTACTACTTTCTACTTTAGGCACAATACTCTCGAAAATCTCATAAGTCATTATGAAGAAAAAAAAATTATACACAACAATACAAAACAAGATAAAAAGATGGTTTTAACAAAATACGAGGGTTTCGTGGCTTATCTGCAACACTCTTCTACTGTTGCAAATCCACGTTTTCCATCCATGTGATTGTTGACCAAAATTCTTGAAATTACTTCTTCTGTCATGAACTACATTTTTTTGCCGAAACATTTCTTCTCCAAAACTTTTACTTCCCGATGAACACAAATACTGTAACACACATTCTGAAAAAACTGGTATTAACACACAAAATTTTCTTCCTCGTAGCACTGTTGAAGATCTCGTGAACACAATATCCCGGCTACAGTCCCCAGTTGAAATATGATATCCCGGCTGAGACACAAAGTTGAAATATGGTATCCCGGCTGAGACAAAAAGTTGAAATATGTTCGCTATTTTTTATTTACTTAAATTTGGCATATTTCGTGGCAGTACCTTTTCCGTTAGATGTTTACAAGGCGATATTGGTCTTGGCTTCAGTTGTCTAGTGGAAGTATGATTCCACAATTGCAGTTTTATCGGCTGCAGAAATGACCTGGTTCAATGCGTTTGCCTCATTTTTGGTGCTTCAAATACCATTTCTTCGAATGTGGTTTCTTCTTAAAGTTTATATAAAAAAATAGTAACATAATTCAAAATTATTTATGACGGCGACCTGCACATTGTTCTACCGTCAACACACACCACGAGATCACTGCCGACTGAGTACAGTCAAAGACGACTCCAGCGTCAAAGACATTTTACACAACACACAAGCTTCCACTTGTAATCAGTCTCTTTGCTATTCTTCGACACATTTACTAATAGTAATCAATACGCTTTCACTCTCAAAAATATAAGTAAATTAACATAAGATAAGGCAAATTATAATAAAAAAAATTCTGACAAAAAATATAAGAAAACATTCACAATTTGGTATCGACAAATCCGGTAAAAAATAACACATCTCCCAGACCCATTACAAACGGTAGAGAGAAGCTTGAAGATGGTTCATTGAACCCTCTGCCAGGCACTTGATTGTGAATATCAGAGTAATCATGTAGATGTAGATGTACAAGTTCGTGGCGCCCTCCAGCGGCAATGCTTCCACTCTCGCAGGGCACGTGTTCAATTAGGTGCTCGAAGGTTTCTTGGGGAATGGTGAAAGGTGGCTACACTGAGCCACAGCGCCAGAGATCGCTAGAGAGCATTGTTCCGCCGCCTCCACTGGCACAGTCATTATTGAGATGCCGTAGTGGGCAGTGCTTGTCGAGGACTCGTAGTAGTCAGTTCGTGTTCAGATGTGCTAGTAGAGAGTGCTTGCTGAGATGTGATACTGAAAAGTTCTTGTTGAGATGTGGTAATAGCGAGTCGGCATGGAGATATATTGTAATTATGAGAGTGATTTTGGTCAATATATGAAGGTAACGAAACTTGATTTATTTTTCATTATTTCCATGTTTTAAATAATGCGTCATTACAGGTTCAGTCAACAAAGCATCTGGCTTGTGTTCTGGGATTAGAGTGTAATTCTGGTTTTCTTGAGTAATTATGGTATTTTTATTTCCTTTAATTAATTCAGTATAAATGATATTTAAAATTTCTTGTGTTATTGAAGAAGAACCGTGCCAGATGCGTACGTTAAGTCATACTTCCACACACAGAACAGTTACACTTGTGCTTTGGTTTCGTAGGTTTTATAGTTGCTGGGGACTTAATTAATTAACTGTGTTAATGAAAATTTCCATTTCATTCTTTGTTATTGTTCTAAGCAGTCAGATTGCGTAATAATAATAGTCAGGGCCAACCGTTACGAGACTTCGTAATCGGACAGACAGCTACTAAAGCAAAAAAAAAAAAAAATTAAAATTATTTGCATTAATATTTTTATTAAGCCCCCATGCACGTTTAATTAAGCCCCCATGCACGTGGCGACCCTGCTTCGGATCGTCCCTTGGAATTCTTCTGATTGTAAAAATAGTAGACAGTAGTATTGTTGTAGTAATTTGTAGTCTAGTAATTGTAGTCTATATTGCATGTGTAGATTTGGTAATTGGCATTCTTCTAATGGTATTTTTCAAAATTTATTTTTTTTGTTGCCTTGTATACGCGTTTGACGATTTAGTGCAATTATTTCAATTGTTCGTTAATCGCGTTTGAGGGAAGCATTCTGTGTGAATGGTATTGTTGGTGATAACGTGTTATATTCTCTGTAATTTTCGTACAGTGACGAGTTTTGTATGTTTTGTAAATGATTACGCGATCGATGAAAAAGGCAAAAATGATGGATAGTCAGAATGACGAAATTGTTGACATGGCGAACTCGCCAACACAGGGGAACAGTATGATGAATAATGAAGTGGAAAACAATTTAATAAGCAGGGAAAATAGTCCAGAACCATTTCAAAATTTTTCTCAATCAGAAAATTTTCAGAATTCGAGATTAACGACAGAAGATTCTGAAATAGTATCGAACACAAATAGCTTTACAGCCATGACGAAGGAAACTGGTTTTGCGGGAAATGTTGGGGGCGAAAAGAATTTTGAACCATTTAATATGGAGCAGTTGATGGGTGCAATATTAAATTTGGGATCACAAATAGGAACAATTACAACTGATATGGGAACAATTAAAACAGAGATAGGAACAATTAAAACAGAGATAGGAACAATTACAACTGAGATGGGAACAATGGAAACACGGTTAGATTCACGACTAGGGACATGTTTCAAAAACATGAAAGATGAATTAAAGAAAGAAATTAGAGAAGAAGTACAACCGATTTTGAATGCTCACAATAATAGATTAATTGCAGTAGAGATTAGACAAAGGGAACAGGATAGAGAACAGGAGGAAAGAGATCGCGTGATAGTGCAGAAATTTTCAGAGTTAAATTTACAACGTGCACACGATAAGGAAGAAATATTTGAGAGAATCGAGGAATCCGTACCAAATGACAGATTAAATAACCTAACACAACAATATGAACAGTTAACTACCAAATGTGTCAACACTGAAACCCGAGTCGCGACACTTACGGAAGACGTAGGTAAACAGAAAGAAAAAATAGGTGACTTATCGGAAAGAGTTGAGGAGATTTCAGATAAATTGACAAATCTTAGTTTACATGGGGACAGAGATTCAGATGATACAGCACCATTGCCATTTGCAGAAACCGAAGAGTATCAGGACATAAATAAGCATGTTGAAAATCAGGGAAAATTTAATGAACGCGTGAAAAGGGAATTTGAGGCATTAAAAAAGCAAGTCAAACAAATTGAAGGCGAAATCGTAGGAAAAGACGGCAAAAGAGATTTAGAATCACAGATACCAGAGGGGTTTGAAGAAAATAATTTGTTTCATTTACGGGATGCAACAAGAGAGCGCCAGGCGCGCGAACTTGACAATAATCGACATTCAAACTGGGACAGACGCGGTAGGTCTTTGTCGCCACGAGGCGAAAACTTTGACTATAAACACTTTTTGACTGTTCGGAAATTTAAGATCTTCCGCAATTCTAAGAATGACATACATCCATGTGCATGGTTAGATCAATTTATGTATGCACTCCCACCAAATTGGCCACTAAGTCACAAACTGGAATTTATGTGTGGATATTTAGAAAACGAACCGGCGACGCGGATGCGCGCACTCATTAGAGATTGTAATAATCTGAATGATTTTTATCATGCATTTCTATCGGCATATTGGTCCGAAAACACGCAAGACAGAGTCAAACACAGTCTTATTATGCAGCGTAATTTCAAACAGTCTGAGTTCCGCACGCCAGCGGAATATTTTGAAGACATGATTCGAAAGAATCAGTTCCTTTCCAACCCTTATAGCCCGACTGAATTAATTCGCATTTGTTTAACTAAGCTGCCACAATCCATAAGACAAATTGCTTTAGCTGGAAGATGTAAAGACGACATTGAGACTTTTAAGACTTTGTTACAAGAACTTGAGTATGACAACGACGACGGGACTTCTTGTAACTTTTTCAGTAACAGTAATTACGATAGATTTTCAGAGAAAAGGGATAGTGATCGAAACGGGCGTTATATGGGTAACTTTGAGAATGACAGACGTAACAGACAGGACAATAGATACCAGCCTTATGACAATAACAGACGTTCTAACAGAAATTACACAGACAATTATGATAACGGTAATTCGTACCGGAATGATCAATCATACGGAAACAGTAATCGGTATCATCAAGACAGAAATTATCCATACAGTAATAGAAATTCTTACTACAGAAATAACCAGGGTAGTAGGTCTAACAATAATTTCAGAAGTGACAGTCGAAATTATACAAGAAGTAGTTATGCAGACAGACAGGAAAACAGAAATTTTAATAACAGACACAACCAAGAATTTGCATCTAACAGACAGGAAGGACCTAATTGGCATCCTCCGCGTGACAGAAATTCAGAGAGACAAGTGGAAATAGTAGAAATTGATCCGCGAAATGTCGGAAATAATCAAAGACGTGACGCAAACAATCGACAATGACTAGCAGCTTCGGCTTCTGGCAGCAATATAGACGGTTCAGAAAGTAATGACACTACGACTTTACACTACGTACGCCTGGAAGATATGAGAGACATTTTGCTAGATGAAAAGGAAAATAATGTAGACGCATTTTTACATCCTGTTATTGAAGTATGTGTGGGTAAGAATAAGTTCACTGCAATTTTAGATTCTGGGAGCCCATTGAACGTCATTAGTGAATCAGTTTTTCATATATGTAAAAGAACTATTGCCTGTCCTGTGTTACCTATTTCTAAAACTACAATTCGAGGCGCTATTTCTGGAAAAGGTGTGGAAGTTAAACAACAGACCAACCTAAATTTCATTTGTCAAGGATACGAATTTTCTGCTAATTTTATTATTGTTCCATTACTCAGTACACAGATTATTTTAGGTATTGAGTTTCTTAACGCACATAAGGCAATTTTGAACTTTGAAGAAGGAAGTGTGAATTTGACTGTTGCCGGCATGCCGAAATGTTTGAAATTTTTCGAGTGTTTAGCAAGATCTGAATCAGATACAAAATGTTTAAGGTTTCTTACTTCTGATGCTTTTGTTGAGCGTTATGACGACAGTGTGTTTATTCATGACAATGACAATAGATACAGAGACGCGATGGAGGATATAATTAATAGCGAAGAATTAATTAATGAAAAGGTTAAGAAAGCTGAAGTGCCAGATGACGTTGCAAGAGAAGAGCTGCACCATATTTTGACTTCACATGCTACAGTGTTTAGTCATCACACAGGAACTATACAAGGCTTACAATATTTATTTAAAGTAAAAGAACACACACCATTTCGCGGGAAAACGTACGCTATTCCTTTGGCTTACAGAGACAAGGTTAAGAATGAACTTCAATACATGTTAGATCAGGGCATTATTGAGCCAGCAGTCAGCCCTTATACCAGCCCATTACACGTTGTTCTTAAAAAGGATGGATCAATTCGTTTGGTTCTGGATTCCAGACAGATAAATAATATTATTATTCCTGAAACTGACCGTCCACAAAATTTAGATGAACTTCTTCAACATTTCCATGGAATTAAAGTTTTATCCACGATTGATATGCGCGCAAGTTTTTGGCAAATAGAACTCCACCCTGATTGTAGAAAATATACTGCTTTTTTAGCCTTTGGTAACTGTTACCAGTTTCGGAAATTACCGTTTGGACTTACTGTATCTTCAGCAGCATTCATTCGTAGTTTAAATGAAATTTTACCTGTTTATCTTCGTGACAATATTACTTCTTATGTTGACGATATTCTTATTGCTAAACGTTCTTGGAGTGAGCATAACAAAATTTTGGATTCATTATTACGTATTTTTGCACGAGTTGGCATGACAGTGAACTTAGAAAAATCAGAATTTGGTCGTTCTCAGGTGAAATTTCTCGGTCACATTATTTCTACAGAAGGTATTCTCCCTGATCCAGAGAAACTAGACGCTATTCGTAATTATGCTGTTCCTACCACAAAACGTGATGTTCGTAGTTTCCTTGGTGTCTGTAATTTTCTTAGACGCTTTGTTAGATTGGACAATTTGGCCACACCTCGTTTATGTGAACTATCTGGAAAAAATTCTAATTGGTGTTGGGATGTGGAAGCTCAGTCAGAATTTGAACAACTTCGTGATGCTTTAGTTGCTGCTCCACTTCTTTCACATCCGGATTTATCTAAAGATTTTTGTTTGGCGACGGACTCATCATACAAAGGCCTAGGTGCACATTTATTTCAAGAGATAGAAGAAGACGGCGTTGTAGTACAGAAAACTGTTGCCTTTGGAAGCCGTGTTCTCTCTAAATCAGAGAAGAATTATTCGATTACGGAACTTGAAGCTTTGGCTGTTGTATGGGCCTTCACAAAATTTCGCACATTTTTGTTTGGCAGACATACTAAGGTTTACACCGATCATCGAGCTCTGGAATTTCTTATGTCAACAAAATTAACTCACGGCAGATTGTCACGATGGGCGTTGTACCTACAGGAATTTGATTTTAGTATTGTTTACATACAGGGATCTTCAAATATTGTTGCTGATGCTTTATCACGTGCACCTATGGGTTTGAAACAAAGAGCTGAAGAGGACTGCAAAGAAAACCATTATTGTTT
The DNA here is from genome assembly GCF_023898315.1 of Schistocerca nitens. Classification (NCBI taxonomy): domain Eukaryota; kingdom Metazoa; phylum Arthropoda; class Insecta; order Orthoptera; family Acrididae; genus Schistocerca; species Schistocerca nitens. The sequence continues at coordinate 41,461,246 of NC_064622.1, forward strand.
GATGTATATTCAAGGTGTTGCGTTTGAGAACTTTATTTCGTCTTCGCTCCAGGACATCGCTAAGGAGCAAAACAAGGATCCAATCTGGAAGGACATTAAGGAGAAGTGGAGGAGAAAGGAAAGCGTAGCGATCAGACAGTATTATTTAGTTCGCAATGATATTCTTTTCAAACGAAAATCGGTCGACAACTCTGTTTGGTTAGTTTGTATTCCTGATGAGTGGGTCAATAAATTGATTTGGTACACACATTTTAGTTATGCGCACTTTGGTCCGAGAAAATGCTTTCATAAATTACGAGAAAATTGCTACTTCAGTAATATGGAAAAACGTATTCGATCTGTTCTAGCCAAATGCAAATTATGTCAAAAGGCTAAACCGCCAACTGTTTCTCACAGAGCACCGTTGTTTCCTATCATTCCAGCGAAATTAAAGGACATGGCTGCAGTCGATTTGTTCGCTCCAGTGGTTCGTTCTACTAATGGTTTTGCGTACATTTTCGTAGCAGTGGAACTGACATCAAAATATGTGTGTTTTACACCTTTACGCAAAGCAACAGCTCGTTCAGTATCTAATGCTTTCATCAAACATTTTCTTAAAGAAGTTGGTCATGTTGATAAGGTTATATCAGATAATGGATCACAGTTTCGCTCTAAAATTTGGCTTCGTACTCTACGGCGTCGGAAAATTAAACCAATCTTCATTTCACTTTTTCACCCTCAGTCTAATGCTTCAGAGAGATGGATGAAGGAAATCAATAAATTGTGCCGTCTTTATTGTCATCAGAATCACAGAACTTGGGATCAGTATCTTCATATTTTTCAAAACATTCTGAATGAACTTCCTAATGACTCAACTTCTTTACCGCCTCTATTGATATTAAAAAATAAAGTACCAACAAATCGCATTTCTGAAATCGTTCCTTTTCCGCCTTCACGGAAACTGCGGCATTCTGAAGTTGTGAACCTGGCTCTGCAAAATATTGCATCTGCAGCTGCTAGAAGAGAGAAATCAGCTAAGCGTCCTGGTCGTTTAAAAACTTTGTCAGTTGGCCAGAAGGTGTTAATTAAGTCCCACCGTTTGTCTCATAAAGGAAAAGGCTTGTGTCGCAAATTTTTTCTGCTTTATAACGGTCCATATAGAGTTCGCAAAATTATTCATGATAACACTGTTGAAGTAGAAACTCTTAAATCACGACGCTCTAAAGGAATACATCATATATCGAACGTAAAAATTTTTGTGGAATGACATACTTTAGAGAAACTAACAGCTACATGTAAACATGCGGAGAATACAAGGATACCGCGCCGTGTTCCGGCGGCGGCGCGTACTCAAAGCAACAGTCAGTCTGCGCGCCGCACGAGGCAGTCGTTGACTGCAAACAATGAATTCCTACGTCACGCGCCTACAGCTGATCGAGCGCTCAGTGCGAATGCACTGACAGACGTAAACAAATACACAGTCTAATTTCTCGGATTAAATTCAGTATAAAGCTATGGTGACCTCATAAATTATGTTATTAACGTTCAGTATTTTTCAGGATAAGGTTGTATAAAGTATTTAAGACCTTCAGGTAAATTCTGTGCGTGTCCGACGTTAAGACGACTTGCTTTGGAGAAAATTTTCAGGAAGAATGTCATTTCGAAGAAGAAAGTAATAGACAAAAAAAAGGTAACGGTTAATTGAGTTTATTTTTCAGGTAACATAATTCCACTTAGGTACGTACTTTAGACGTAATTTGCTGCTCGCGATTACGTGACTCATACTTTGTGCTAAATTATATGTTCTATGAATTTACTAGTGAAGCGACGTGCTTACGCATATTAACTGATTTTGACAATGATTAATTAATGAACAGGGTTGTTATTTGTATATATTATGCATCGCTTGGCTGCTATGCTTTTTCACTGATGTCATATTTTTTAATTATGTGCCTGCTGTGCTTATTTATTTAAATTATAATTGTCACCTGATTAATTGTGCTGTTATGTATGTAGGTTACACTTTGTGATTTATCTGCTTGCGCCTTCATGTGTACTTATTAAGATTACATATGAACATTTATTTGCTTATGTCGATGTGATGCTAATGACCTGTTTATTGTGTAAGGCATGTTTGCTGCTGTGCGTATGGATTGCATATTTACACATTTCTGTTTTGTTGTCATAACTACTCTTCAATTTAGTATATAGAAATGCTGATATACTGTGTACGAACATAGAGTTTAGGTTACACTGTGGTATTAATTATAGATTGTTCGCTTGGCAGAGCCTCGTTGTAAGAATTGTGCTGCATCCACTTGTTGACATTCTGTTCTCTACTGGTATATTTACTCGCTATTGCATGTTTTGCTTACGCTCAGTGCCTTATATTTTTAAGATAAGAAAATGAACTGCAGTAATTCGACATAAACGACATTAGTACAAGAAACTTCATAGAAGTCACATGAGCTGGAGGTTTTATGAAAGCTGTATAAATGTATGCTAATAGGAAGGAAGCTAACGACATGACATACCAAAACTAGGTTTAGACCATTGACAGTTATTACACTGCGTTTTCCGTGAGCAATTGAAATAGGAAGTGCCACTTGACACAAAAAATACTCCACATGTTTGCTTCTGCTATGATTCTTGAAGTGGTGTACACACTGTGAAATATTATGATCATTCACACTCCGTAATCGTACTTAATTACTGAGAGTTATTCGAACTAAGTCTGTTAGAGGTCATGTATGCATTTCTTTTATTTAATGATGGACAAGGAACCAAAATGTATCTTATAATTTATAATGAGTAGAAAATTTGGGTCAGATGGATTACACAGAGGTTGTGTGTGGACACTGTGTCTTCGGATTGCATGGGATGCTGAATTGAAGTTGCACTAGGATTTTGTCTGTACTTGTTCGAGGAGACTGACTAGAGGAAAGAGTTGTTATGGAAGTGAAATGATATTGGTGCTGAGGTTTATATGTATAGACGTATTATTGAGGTATTGAGATTATGTGAAGTTGATGATTATTCGAGTTTTGTGGACAAGAGGTAAGGTAAATGAGGTATTATTGAAGTTAAGTGATGATTAATGGAGTTTTGGTGGATAAGAGGTAAAGTAAGTGAGGAGCATATTTTTTTTTTGTTGGTCCATATGGAACAAGGAGGATGAAGATGGCAGACTAGAACACTCAAGTAGAAAGAAGATTGCCTACACACACACTTTGTCAAATCGCTAAGCAGTATATACTTTTTTTTTGAGAGAGGAAGTATTTGCATATATTGGCTCACTGACAGTTGTTCAGCAACAGTACATTTTGATCTGGCTTGGCAAACATTGGTCTTGACATGATGACTATGACATTGACTAACTATTATTGACTGTTATACATTGCTGCCACTACTACTTCATACACATGATGAACATAAAATTTTGACAGAATTGCATTTACACAGTTAACACTATTCAATTACACAGTAGCACTAATGTGGATGAAAGATGAGTGAGTGTGTTTTGTGTGTTTTCCGTTTATAATCCCAGAGAAGTGATCCCAACCTATCTCCTAAATATTATTTCACTTGTTTGTTGTGGCTTGCACTGACACCCATAAATATTATAGGTTAACTGTTATTGTGTACTGTAATAGTTAATGTGACAAATACCTGATATCATTTGTGTGTTTATTATGATTTGTATGTTTAGTGTAAGAGCATTGATAATAATTTGTTAAAGAAATTGTATGTGCATTCAAACTATTATTCATGACTGAACTGTCTCAGTAGTTATGGTGAATAGTATGGACTGTTACTTGCACTTTTTCTACATGATTGGTGCTACAAGGATATGTTTAATTTCTGCTGATGAACTGTGTGATCAGTGATTGTAAAAAAATTATGGACTGTTACTTGTACCTTCTCTACATGATTGGTGCCACTAGGACATGTTTAATTTCTGCTTATAAACTCTGATGAACAGTGTGATCAGTGATACTAGATTTTATGGAACTGCTTCTGCTGAGAAATGTTACTTGTTGATGTCTGCAGCTGCTCAACATTGCTGGGTGCCACTGATGGATTGCTTCCACTGAAATGAAGTCACCTGTTGCTGTGTGCACCTGATCAACATTGCTGGTGCCACTAATGGACTGCTTCTACTGAAATGGTGTTACTTGTTGGTGTCTGCAGCTGCTCAACATTGCTGGGTGCCACTGATGGATTGCTTCCACTGAAATGAAGTCACCTGTTGCTGTGTGCACCTGATCAACATTTCTGGTGCCACTAATGGACTGCTTCTACTGAAATGGTGTTACTTGTTGGTGTCTGCACCTGCTCAACATTGCGGGTGCCACTGATGGACTGCTTCTATTGAAAAAATGTTACTTATTGGTATTTGCACCGGTTGACCATTGCTGGGTGCTACTGCTGGAACTGTCAACTGCTTATTCTTGGGCTATGGAAAGCGTTTATGTGAATATTTGTATAAACTGATTTTTTGTGTATTACTGTTTGTGGAAAGTTATGAGACTCTTACCTGCACATATTCGTCATTGCTGACGCTATTGATTGAACTGTTTAACCACATAATACTTGTATAAACTGTTATGTAAAGTCACATGTATGAGAGAATTTGTATTGCTTACTGTATTCTATATAATAGGTTATTGAAAGGTCAGTGCAAAGCCAAAATTTTATCTAGTTATATGATATTTACGTATTAATATTATCTTTTATTTTTGTCTATATTTTTTTTTGACGAATTTGGTGGTATTTTCACCACCAATGCTGGCAAAAATACCATCAAATTCTAGCCGTGGAGGAAGGGCATATGAAAGGTGGCTACACTGAGCCACAGCGCCAGAGATCGCTAGAGAGCATTGTTCCGCCGCCTCCACTGGCACAGTCATTATTGAGATGTCGTAGTGGGCAGTGCTTGTCGAGGACTCGTAGTAGTCAGTTCGTGTTCGGATGTGCTAGTAGAGAGTGCTTGCTGAGATGTGATACTGAAAAGTTCTTGTTGAGATGTGGTAATAGCGAGTCGGCATGGAGATATATTGTAATTATGAGAGTGATTTTGGTCAATATATGAAGGTAACGAAACTTGATTTATTTTTCATTATTTCCATGTTTTAAATAATGCGTCATTACAGGTTCAGTCAACAAAGCATCTGGCTTGTGTTCTGGGATTAGAGTGTAATTCTGGTTTTCTTGAGTAATTATGGTATTTTTATTTCCTTTAATTAATTCAGTATAAATGATATTTAAAATTTCTTGTGTTATTGAAGAAGAACCGTGCCAGATGCGTACGTTAAGTCATACTTCCACACACAGAACAGTTACACTTGTGCTTTGGTTTCGTAGGTTTTATAGTTGCTGGGGACTTAATTAATTAACTGTGTTAATGAAAATTTCCATTTCATTCTTTGTTATTGTTCTAAGCAGTCAGATTGCGTAATAATAATAGTCAGGGCCAACCGTTACGAGACTTCGTAATCGGACAGACAGCTACTAAAGCAAAAAAAAAAAAAAAATTAAAATTATTTGCATTAATATTTTTATTAAGCCCCCATGCACGTTTAATTAAGCCCCCATGCAATGGCAGCTCATTCTTCACGGAGTGCTGCACTGAGGAGAGGTATCGATGTCGGTCGGTGTGGCCTGGCACGAAGTCGGTGTTCCAAAACATCCCAAACGTGTTCTATAGGATTCAGGTCAGGACTCTGTGGAGGTCAGTCCATTACAGGGATGTCTTTGTCGTGGAACCACTCCGTCACAGGCCGTGCATTACAATGAGGTGGAAGGTGCTTAAAACATCAATGTAGGCCTGTGATGTGATACTGCCAGGCAAAACAACAAAGGGTGTAAGGCCCCTCCATGCAAAACACGACCACAGCATAACACCACCACCTCCGAATTTTACTGTTGGCGCTACACACGCTGGCAGATGACGTTCACCGGGCATTCGCCATAACCACACACTGCCATCGGATCGCCACATTGTGTACCATTATTCGTCACTCCACATAACGTTTTTCCACTGTTCAATCGTCCAATGTTTATGCTCATTACAACAAGCGAGGCGCCGTTTGGCATTTACCGGCATTGTGTGTGGCTTATGAGCTGCCGCTCGACCATGAAAACCAAGTTTTCTCGCCTCCCGCCTAACTGTCATAGTACTTTCAGTGGATCCTGATACAGTTTGGAATTTCTCTGTGACGGTCTGGATAGATGTCTGCCAATTACACATCACGACCCTCTTCAACTGTCGGCGGTCTCTGTCAGTCAACAGACGAGGTCGGCCTGTACGCTTTTGTACTGTACGTGTCCCTTCACGTTTCCACTTCACTATCACATCGTAAACAGTGGACCTAGGAATGTTTAGGAGCGTGGAAATCTCGCGTACAGGCGTATGACACAAGTGACACCCAATCACCTGACCACGTTCTGAGTCCGTGTTTCCCGCGGATTGCTCCATTCTGCTGTCTCACGATGTCTAATGACTACTGAGGTCGCTGATGTGGAGTAACTGGAAGTAGGTGGCAGCACAATGCACCTAATATGAAAATCAAATGTTATATGTTATTGAGGGTGTCCGGATACTTTTGATCACATAGTGTATGTTGGAGTGATTTCTCGCGTTAATCGCGACTTGGCTAATATCTCTATGCATACAGATGAGCGAGTGCGAGGTAGCAGGTTACCTTGAATAGTGCGTGTCACGGTGAGTTGTACATCTGGAATAATAATGAAGTGGACTCACTAGGTCCGGAACGAACATCATCATTAAACCGATTCACTTCACCTTAGGTACTCCGGAGCAGCCACCTGAGACGTGAGACAGGATGAACAAGGAGGCGCTTCAACATGTGCCGGCCACCAGCAGTAGTTAATGTGTGTGCACGCACTGGCGATTTGTGGCTTACCAAGGCACACGACACTACATTGCTTGGCGATAAGAACACTAGAAGAATATTCCCCGACGTGCAAAGGCAGGCCTTTGTTGACTGGAGCACAGTACTTACGAAATATTTTTTATATTTTTTTTATGGTGTGCATTTTCAATTGAGATATCTTCTTACGAACACGTTCAGTTTGTACAAACGACTTGCGTACTGTGCGGCAATTATTGTTTTACATTTACCAAGGTAATAAATAAGAAGAACCGCTTTGGGGTCTCACCCCCTCCTTCCTGCCATTTGAAAATTGACTTCTTCGCTGCTTTGGTTATTACTGTGTTTCCGGGCACTTCCACAACTAGGAAGGTGACGTGCCGCAAACATAACTAGTGCACTGGTCTTCCTCACCCACTTTCCAGCTATACATTTTATATCGATATGGTGTCTGACCTGAAGCCGTCTAGAACGAAATTAGAATTTTATGTTAATACCTTCAGCTGCTGACGTGCGTTGATATATATCAACGGGGACAGGTGAAAATGTGTGCCCTGACCGGGACTCGGACCCGGGATCTCCTGCTTACATGGCAGACGCCCTAACCATCTGAGCCACCGAGGGCACAGAAGGTACTGCGACTGCAGGGACTATCTCGCCCACGCCTCCCGCGAGACCCACATTCTCGCCTTATATGTCCACACACTACATTCCTAGTGTCCCTACCCAACACACTCATTACTCGTGGAAGACATTCTTACCAAGTCCCGTAAGAGCTGGGTAATATAGTGCATCCCCACAGAAGAAGAAGGTCGTGGCTAGTATCCCCAGAACTGTATACTTATATGGATACGGTAACTATTCTTTCGGACATGTCCGAAAGAACAGACACCATATCGATATAAGTATATAGTTCTGGCAATACCGGCCATGACCTTCTTGTGTGCGGATGCTCACATATTCCCCGAACTCTTACGGAACTTGGTAAGAATGTCTTCCACGAGTAATGAGTGTGTTGGGTAGGGACACTAGGAATGTAGTGTGTGGACATATAAGGCGAGAATGTGGGTCTCGCGGGAGGCGTGGGCGAGATAGTCCCTGCAGTCGTACTACCTTCTGTGCCCTCGGTGGCTCAGATGGATAGGGCGTCTGCCATGTAAGCAAGAGATCCCGGGTCCGAGTCCCGGTCAGGGACTTTTCACCTGTCCCCGTTGATATACACTCCTGGAAATTGAAATAAGAACACCGTGAATTCATTGTCCCAGGAAGGGGAAACTTTATTGACACATTCCTGGGGTCAGATACATCACATGATCACACTGACAGAACCACAGGCACATAGACACAGGCAACAGAGCATGCACAATGTCGGCACTAGTACAGTGTATATCCACCTTTCGCAGCAATGCAGGCTGCTATTCTCCCATGGAGACGATCGTAGAGATGCTGGATGTAGTCCTGTGGAACGGCTTGCCATGCCATTTCCACCTGGCGCCTCAGTTGGACCAGCGTTCGTGCTGGACGTGCAGACCGCGTGAGACGACGCTTCATCCAGTCCCAAACATGCTCAATGGGGGACAGATCCGGAGATCTTGCTGGCCAGGGTAGTTGACTTACACCTTCTAGAGCACGTTGGGTGGCACGGGATACATGCGGACGTGCATTGTCCTGTTGGAACAGCAAGTTCCCTTGCCGGTCTAGGAATGGTAGAACGATGGGTTCGATGACGGTTTGGATGTACCGTGCACTATTCAGTGTTCCCTCGACGATCACCAGTGGTGTACGGCCAGTGTAGGAGATCGCTCGCCACACCATGATGCCGGGTGTTGGCCCTGTGTGCCTCGGTCGTAGGCAGTCCTGATTGTGGCGCTCACCTGCACGGCGCCAAACACGCATACGACCATCATTGGCACCAAGGCAGAAGCGACTCTCATCGCTGAAGACGACACGTCTCCATTCGTCCCTCCATTCACGCCTGTCGCGACACCACTGGAGGCGGGCTGCACGATGTTGGGGCGTGAGCGGAAGACGGCCTAACGGTGTGCGGGACCGTAGCCCAGCTTCATGGAGACGGTTGCGAATGGTCCTCGCCGATACCCCAGGAGCAACAGTGTCCCTAATTTGCTGGGAAGTGGCGGTGCGGTCCCCTACGGCACTGCGTAGGATCCTACGGTCTTGGCGTGCATCCGTGCGTCGCTGCGGTCCGGTCCCAGGTCGACGGGCACGTGCACCTTCCGCCGACCACTGGCGACAACATCGATGTACTGTGGAGACCTCGCGCCCCACGTGTTGAGCAATTCGGCGGTACGTCCACCCGGCCTCCCGCATGCCCACTATACGCCCTCGCTCAAAGTCCGCAACTGCACATACGGTTCACGTCCACGCTGTCGCGGAATGCTACCAGTGTTAAAGACTGCGATGGAGCTCCGTATGCCACGGCAAACTGGCTGACACTGACGGCGGCGGTGCACAAATGCTGCGCAGCTAGCGCCATTCGACGGCCAACACCGCGGTTCCTGGTGTGTCCGCTATGCCGTGCGTGTGATCATTGCTTGTACAGCCCTCTCGCAGTGTCCGGAGCAAGTATGGTGGGTCTGACACACCGGTGTCAATGTGTTCTTTTTTCCATTTCCAGGAGTGTATATCAACGCCCGTCAGCAGCTGAAGGTATTAATATATAATTCTAATTTCGCGCCAGCTATACTGTCAGTTTGTAGGAATCTTGCAGGAAAACAGATTACATGCCCAACGGAAGAACTATCTCGTTCTGTTTCACATGTGCTATCAACAGGGAGTAGCTCACCAGTAGTTACCAACTAGCATCCCTCATATGCACTCTCCTGCAGAATAGAGGATTCCACGTCTTTCTCCAGGGTAAGAAGAACAGACGGCGCAGGCGAAAGAACGGCTACTCAACGCAGTACGCTAGCTCTTGTGCACTTTAATATTTACACTAATAGTCAGTCCAATACAGAACACTGCAGACAATTCATTTTAAGGTTTTGAAAACAGCCACAAATCGCATTTAGTATATTTCATATTTTATTTATAACAAATACTAAGTGCGAGTTGTGGCTGTTTTCAGAAACTTAACTTTAACGGTCGCTTCCCCTACACGGAATGCCTGTTCTTGCTCATTTCATCTATACTAATGATATAGCAGTGGCTGATGGAATGAAGACGTTTGACGAGATAGAGGTTAACTCCATCATTACATTCTCTTGGTCCTTACTATGAGTTCACCCTACTAAGGCACAATCCCAAAAAGGCTCAATTGTGCTCATTTCACTCACAGAACAGAGAATCTCGGCGCGAATCGGTCGTGACATAGCAAGTCAGACTTCTTCAACATTGTCCACCACATGAGTATTTGGGTGTCATTCTTTGTAAGGTGTGAGGCAAATTCAACACCTTCCATGAAAACCCTGACACGATAGCAAATCCGGCAGTATGTCACATAGCTCCGAATAAATCCTGACATTAAATTAACCAAAGTAATAGGATCAACGAGTGAGCAAATGGAATACCACAGACTAACACAAGAACGCCTAAATCCATGTCATACCTTCCCACCGTGAAACAGACGCAGTTCCTAGGGGAGAAACGAGAACAGAAGCCGAGAGCAAAGTCGTGTAGGCTACGAGGCCCTACGATAAGGGACGGACACCCACGACGCCAGCCACCTGCCAAGACCACCCCCCAGCCCATGTTAAGAGATAGAGCCCTCCAGAAGAACCGTATAGATCTTATGATAACACTAAAAGGGCCACACCAGCTGCAAGTTTTAGCGTGAGACTATACGCGTCTCTGTTACGTAGCAAACATTAAAAACATTGCCTCACCACAAAAAGTATAATGTTTCTCATTGGATAGACAGAATTTTTGTAGGCGGAGCTTAAGGTTAACATTGAGACGCTGATTGGTCAGTTGAAAACACAGCCAGATACCTTCTTCTTAAACCAACTTCGGTAAATTGTAGTAAGGAGAAGTTAGAGAGAGTTGCTTCTGAGACAGCGAGGTGTGTGGAGCTGCGCCGCCCGCCGCCCCCTGACGCAGACTAACCACTGACAAGGTAATGAACGCACGTGATGCCGCATAAGAGAGTGTTAGGCTTCACTCAGAACTGCAGAAGTCTCATCTGTTACATCCCCTTTTTACGTAATACTAGTGTCGATCGTCAATTAAACTTCGTGGTATTCACATTTGCTACTTGGAGTTAAAATCTGAAACGCGATGATTTTTCTGTTATATAACTATTGACAAGCCACATCAGCCACTGTAATTTACGACAAGTTAAATAAGTAATTAAAGATAATTGAGGGTCACTGTAGACCATTTTAATAGTTTTCTCTTTTATGAAACTGAAACTTAAACCTAGATTATAGATGTGATATGGCATAGCTCATCCTTCGATCCATTGTAGAACTTGGAAACCCATTCAGGGAATATCCGTTCACATTTTTGTTGAACGCAGTTGGTTTTTATCATCCTGTATTAAACTATCAATAGTGCAATTTATAAACAATGTTTTGTGAGTAGAATAAAAATTCCAATGGTAAACTTAACTGCTTTTTCGACGTTATTTTACCAGCTAACTAAAAATAGGAAAGCCTTGAACCCCTTCCACTAAATTTAGTTAGTATTAAGATTCTTTTACAGGGAGTGCAGTGGAGCTGACGCTGAAATCATTAAGTATTTGATTATATCATCGCTAGTCTCACTGAACTCTTCTGAACTCTACATGTCATGTGTGGTTTGGCGTCTCCTTACCAGCAAGAGGTCCCAGGTTCAAACTAGTCAATTCCCTAAAAAACTCGCTCAGAGCGTCGTTGCGCGAAAGTGGTAGGGAGACACGACTTAGAACAAACAGACACCATGCAGGAAGTTAGATCTTGACCATACACTCTCCTTCAAGAAACATTACCATTACACTAGGCTGAAAATCAGTGGAAGGAGTAATATTCTGAAGCAGCTCACAGTCGCCACCCAGCGAGCTAGTTTTTGTGTTCTGAGAGGTTCTGCTCTTTCTTTGTGCGTGTAAGCTGCCGAAAACACCTCACCTGTGTGAGGTACATATGCTCCCACCAAAAAAGATTGACACGGCAGTCAACAAGACTGTCTGATCTTCTCGGGATGTATGAAACCAACTCCAATCGACAAACTTTACCCGATCGTTGGAATGGCTCCCATCACTCCCAGAAGGGCCGTTGCTGACGACGCGAAGAGGGAGGAACAGATCAATGACCTTCGTCATCCAGTGTATGATCATCAAAAGCTGCAGTCTGTCGATTGGCATCTAATGAAAGCTTTATCGACAGGACTCAACCAATGGAGGAAACACCAGTGTTTAACCGCATCGCGAAGTGGACCAGAAAGTCGCCGTTGGATATCCCTGCAAAAGGATGAACTAGCCTCAGGAAACGATGTACCCTACCCTACCTGGAAATCACTTAATAATCTTAGGGTGGATGTCCTCCACTGCAAGATCAACATGCAAAAATGGGACTTCCTTCCAGTTGACGGCGATGTGGCCTACGAATGCAGAACAACGCAAGTTACGAGCCACTTGCTCATATGTCTTATACTGTAGAAACGTTACACAACGCAGGACTTAACCGTGGCAAAAAATAAGGCCATCGGAGTTACTGCATTCTGGAAATATTGACGAGACACAGAAATGAATGAGCACCTCATATAGCCTCTGATGCTGTTTTTACACTACTGGCCATTAAAATTGCTACACCAAGAAGAAATGCAGATGATAAACGGGTATTCATTGGACAAATATATTATACTAGAACTGACATGTGATTACATTTTCACGCAATTTGGGTACATAGATCCTGAGAAATCAGTACCCAGAACAACCACCTCTGGCCGTAATAACGGCCTTGATGCGCCTGGGCATTGATTCAAACAGAGCTTGCATGGTGTGTACAGGTACAGCTGCCTATGCAGCTTCAACACGATACCACAGTTGATCAAGAGTAGTGACTGGCGTATTGTGACGAGCCAGTTGCTCGGCCACCATTGACCAGACGTTTTCAATTGGTGAGAGATCTGGAGAATGTGCTGCCCAGGGTATCAGTCGAACATTTTCTGTATCCAGAAAGGCCCGTACAGGGCCTGCAACATGCGGTCGTGCATTATCCTGCTGAAATGTAGGGTTTCGCAGGGATCGAATGAAGGGCAGAGGCACGGGTCGCAACACATCTGAAATGTGACGTCCACTGTTCAAAGTGCCGTCAATGCGAACAAGAGGTGACCGAGACGTGTAACCAATGGCACCCCATACCATCACGCCGGGTGATACGCCATTATGGCGATGACGAATACACGCTTTCAATGTGCGTTCACCGCGATGTCGCCAAATACGGATGCGACCATCATGGTGCTGTAAACAGAACCTGGATTGATCAGAAAAAATGACGTATTGCCATTCGTGCACCCAGGTTCGTCGTTGAGTACACCATCGCAGGCGCTCCTGTCTGTGATGCAGCGTCAAGGGTAACCGCAGCCACGGTCTCCGAGCTGATAGTCCATGCTGCTGCAAACGTAGTCTAACTGCTAGTGCAGATGGTTGTTGTCTTGCAAACGTCCCCATCTGTTGACTCAGGGATCCAGACGTGGCTGCACGATCCGTTACAGCCATGCGGATAAGATGCCTGTCATTTCGACTGCTAGTGATACGAGGCCGTTGGGATCCAGCACGGCGTTCCGTATTACCCTCCTGAACCCACCGATTCCATATTCTACAAACAGTTATTGGATCTCGACCAACGCGAGCAGCAATGTGACGATACGATAAACCGCAATCGCGATAGGCTACAATCCGACCTTTATGAAAGTCGGAAACGTGATGGTACGCATTTCTCCTCCTTAGACGAGGCATGACAACAACGTTTCACCAGGCAACGCCGGTCAACTGCTGTTTGTGCATGAGAAATCGGTTGGAAACTTTCCTCATGTCAGCACGCTGTAGGTGTCGCCACCGGCGCCAACCTTGTGTGAATGCTCTGAAAAGCTAATCATTTGCATATCACAGCATCTTCTTCCTGTCGGTTATATTTCGCATCTGTAGCACGTCATCTTCGAGGTGTAGCAATTTTAATGGCCAGTAGTGTACATGTTGCACATTTTAGATGTTGCATTAGTTATACAGAATTCTGTGATCTTTCTTCTGATGTGTTTAAGGCGTCACGTAATTCATACACCTTTAACAGCCCATCAACCAGTACCATACTGAACGCCTTGAAGATGTTTTCAACAGCGGCAGCAGTGGTGGAGTGGACGCTGAAGTTCTTCATCCAGCTGTAGACTGTAGTTAACGCAGGTAGAGATTAACTCCAGTGAATGCATATTACAAGCCTCTGCACGTGGGATGGTGGGAGGCGACAGCCTCTGGATTCTCGTGGAACTATGTTCCACAACTCCTATCGCAAGAATTATTTCTCACCGTGCAGAGGGTCGCTCAATCTGGAAATACTTTTAGCAAAATGTGGGTCTAAACTGACGAAAATAATGAAAGGCAGTGTTTGCATTCATGGTCAGAATGCCATTTACGTCTTTTGCGAGTTTCTTGTCACAGAACTTACATTGCTGCTGAAATTTTTTGGTCATTAATACCGTATTCTGCACCGAGACTCAGACTCTGAATATTTCCTTTTGCAAGTGATGCTCTTACCGACTTACCTAGCCAGGCATGAACAACTCAGTCGGTAAGTGCACTATCGTTGAAAGGCAAGGTTCTGGGTTCGACTCCCAGGCCCCTACACGGTTCTAATCTACCAGGAAGTTACGCATACTGGGCTAATGAGTTAAAGATTCATTCTGGAAACGTTATCAGTAATCTACACTGCGAAAGAAAATTAAGCGATCCCTTTTCCGATACCATATAACTGTCTCCCATTGCGACGCAAATCTGACTCGAAGGTGCCTACAAATATCCTCTGTAATGATCCAAAAACTTTGCGCCAGACGTCACCCTAGGACTCTGCGGCGCTTCAAACAGCTACGTGTGGACACATGTGAAAACAGACCAGAGCTCGAAAGTTCATGTGTACTGTAGGGTGGGTTAATGATGTCACGTCGGTAGCAAATTTCGCCGCAGTTCTGCCCAAATCCAGTGTGGAAGTGTCACACCCTCTCTTACGCACATTTCACCCCGTCTTTTAACGTCTCTGCAATGCAGGTGAGAACCGCGACGCTCAGCGTTGAAACAACGTAGTTTGTTTATGCGTGGCCGAGGAAAAAATTCTAGACACATAGCTCCTCAGAATCTACAGCAAAAGGCCTTGGGAGGTGGCACAAAGGCCAACAAAGAAACCTCCCCTTCCCCTGCGGTGCTGGTTCCACACACATTTCGCGATCGAGAGCAACAGTTGGCAGTGCTATGAGCAACAGGGTTGACAACCTTTGACATCCTGATGCCTCACGGACAGTTCAATCCTTCTCTAAGGACATCGTGAGCTAACAACCCATTGAACCTGACTACATCCCTTGGGAGTGCAATGCGACAGCAATTTTTGCTTTGGCGTGCAGGTTGGGACCGCTAGGGACCATTCAAAGCTCTCTGGAGAAATGTAAGGGGCATCCGAAGTAGCAAAAGGTACTTATATTTCTTCAGCCCTCGTGTTTCACGCTTTACTGTGGCATGCTCACGGACGGGTGCGACACTGACAAAGGCAAAAGTCCCTCCATACCCCCCCCCCCCCCCCCCGCCCCCACAGTTCGGAAACACTCTCGTTACTACCCGCCTGCCTCCTTTGTTGAGCACTTCAAAAATTTATCTGTACAAACAACTTGTGGCGAAGATCTAAGCACTTGCAGAAAGGCAAACCCCTCGATATCCCTCCGATTCTGCATGCCCATTAACAGGTGCAAGAGCAGCAACGTGGCCTGCGAAGCCCTCTCGCCATGGATTGTTTCTGTACAGGTACAGTTTTAAGGTGATCACAAAAGTGGGCGGGTGTCAGCGAGGATGTTGCCGATCTGTGTGGTCTAAAAGGTACCATTTTTCGTTTTATTCAAGTATGTGTCAATATCGCACCCTCCATTGAGCACACCACAGAATGGAGTGAAAGAGGAGAGTTGAAAAGGCCGACATCAATTGCAGTGTTTACCATCTTATTATACACAACAACGTTGTTTTTCAACAACCATTGCTGCTTCGGATAACGGTCCAATATCGTCGAATGGTTTTGAACGGATGCTAGTGTTTCCAACTTGTGCACCATAGCAAAATTTCGGTGCTGCTACGATCCAAAGGGGTGTGATCACGTTCATTCTGTTTGCAGGCCCACGATGGCCTTAGAGAAGCGTTGAGTCGTTCGTGAGGTATCAACATTGTCAAAAGTGGTCAAGAGCGTCGCACTGTTGTTCATCACAATGAAGACAATTTTTTTCGACCGCGGAATGTGTGAGAATCAGCGCCCCACGGGATGGGATGGTTTGATTGGCGCCCTTTAATGCCACACTGGTCGATTCTGAGCGGTAGTGTGTCTGCAAAGTTTTCCTTGGCCACTAATATCAAAACCGCTTGATTTCAACGCTGGACGCCGCGGTTCTGACCTACATAGCGGAGGTAAAATGTGTTTGTTAAAATTTAGCGCCAATTTGACATCATTAACCCACATTACACCTCTCATGAACTTGTGGGCTCTGCTTTTCTTTTGGTATGTGCCATATTGCCGAGCCCGAGGGTGAAGTTGCAGTCCGCCGCGCTTTTACAACATTACAGACGAAGGCTGTAGGCACCTTTGTGGCAAATTTCAAATATATACGTTGCAGTGGGAAGCAATTAGTGGCTTTCGGAATAGTGATTCTTTAATATTGTCTTGGGCAGTATATGAAAGAACTTGCCAAATCCACGATCGCCACCTGCGACGACGTCTACCTGCATTGCAGATGTAGTCGACGAGTGGCCTCAGTTCTGCAGGGGACACTCGTTTCCAAGATCTCGACTTCAACAGTACCACAAGCGCAGCGTATCCTTCACAACAAGCAAGTATCCTTCACAAACACGCCGGTCTGTTTCGAAGTACA